>NW_007253746.1:537353-549168 GCF_000164805.1 Carlito syrichta | reverse complement strand
GAGCCCGCAGTGTCGGTCGCCGAGGGGCGCCGTCCACGTGCGACCTGAAATCGGCGCCCTTTGCGCGCTGGGCCGAGCCACCAAGGAGACCCGAGACCGGCGCCCCCTACTCTCGGGTCTAAGCACCAGAGCGGGCGCGGGTGTGAGAAGAATATACGGATGTCTCGGCTGGGCGGGGCAGCTCAGCCCTGTCATCCCAGCACTGTCTGAGGCCGAGGTGGGAGGATCCCTTGCAGCCAGGAGTTCGAGACCAGACTAAGCAACGTAGTGAGACCCGCCTCTGTAAATTTTATTTTAAAACTTTTAAGTGTAAAAAAAAAAAAAAAAAAAAAAAGGAAAAATGAGGGTGTTTCAGCTGGAAGGGCTGGAACCTCTTCGTTGCAGAAATGGGGAACTGCGCGGAGAGGAGAGCGGGCTTCTGTGGTGTGGCTCTCCGGCCAGCCTGCAACCGGCCCTGAGAAACACCTTTTCCGGAGGATTCGCTGCTGTTAGCACATCCCGGCACGAGGGACGGGGACTTGGTCCTGAAGCACCAACTGAGCTTTCCCCATCCTGAGTCCCTTGCGTCCTCCTTCATGGTTTCCGACATACCTACATGCCACCTGGATTATTATTCAGTTAATTTTTTTTATTAAAAATCAACTCACTTTTAAAGTTAAATATAATTATAAAGGAAGCCTTTGATCACTCTAATAACTGAAAGCCCAGTATTTCTCACCAAAACAGAAGAGAACTGTCAAAATAATGCACAACAACTAACAATGTCTTTTTTTTTTTTTCTTTTTTGAATCAGAGTCTCTGTTGCTCAGGCTGGAGGACAGTGGCACACTCACAGCCATTGCAGCCTCCACCTGCTGGACTCAGGTGATCCTTCCACCTCAGCCTTTCAAAGGAACTGGAACTACCGGCATGCACCACCACGCCCTGCTAATTGTTTTGATTTATTGTAGAGATGAGGTCTCACCAAGTTGCCCAGGCTGGTCTCGAACTCATGTGCTAAGGAGTCTTCTTGCCTCTGCCTCCCAAAGTACTGGGATTACAGACATGAGCCACCACACCTGACTAACGATTTCTTAACAGTCTGGCAGTTTCCCACTGAAAGTCATCCCATATATTATCAGTGGTGTGTTTTCCACGCTTTAGGAAAAATGGGGATTCCAGTCTAAACTCGTCCAGGAATTCTGAATGAAATAAAGCAAAGGTAGTGAAGTGTGATGGGAGAGGACGAGAGAAAGTGGCCACACTCTCCAACTCCATGGCCATCTGCAGGATACACATACTCCGGAAGCTGTGAGTTATTTTTTACTGCCAGCTGGAAGGGAAGGGTGGAGACCCAGCTTCCTGTGAACCTGCCCCACCCCTGAGCTCTGATGTCCAGCATGATGGCAAGGGTAAAGAGGTCAGATAACCATTCCCCAACCCCATCTGATGACTGATGCCCTCACCCACATCCTTGCTGAGAGACCTGCTCGCTGTGGAGGCAGCTCACTGCCTGCTGTGGAGACAACCCACAGAGGAGAATGGGCCAGGACAGCAGGCAGGACACGTGGGTCCTGGGGAGAAAGAAGAAAGAGGTGGGGCCCTGCCCTAGACACCACCACAGCCAGCCTGTTTTACAGAGGTCTGACCACTCTGGGCTGGGCTGTTGGGAAAGATACCCATGGAGCTGTGAGCAAAGCACTTCTGCTCTTAGTCTTGCTTCCTTGTCGATTAAATAAAAAAGGTGGATCAGCAGGGCCTTGTAGTCACCGCCAGCCCCAAGCCCCACTCCAGGCTGCGACTTGGGGTTGTTAGAGCGGGAAGTCACCTCCCACCTTATCTACCAATATACGTAGGAATTTATAGCAAGGTGTTGTTGCAGTCACACTGGCACTACACTGCCAGCCTGAGACCCATGTGGCATCCAAGGACACAATGGTGCCTGGAGAGGAGAAGGCAGTCGTGCCCAAGAGCTCTGGGTCACAGTAGTTGCTAAGTCACAAGGAGTTCTACAGCTCTTTTCAACTCAGTGGGCCAAGTCATTCCCAAGGAGCTCTTTCTTGAAGAATCCGAGTTCTTGTCTCACGATCAAGAAGAATAAGGAGTGTGGACACCAGAGGATAAGTGAGATGAAGTTGAGTTTATTAGCCAACAGGAAAGCTCTCGACAGTGAGAGGAGGCTTGAAAAGGATTGCAGCAAGGCTGCTGCAGAGAGGGTTTTTTATGGGTTTCAAATGGGAAGGTTCGTGCTAATAGGTTGGCAGTAGTCACTGAAAACATACTAACCTGGGCCAGGTGCAGTGGCTCACACCTGTAATCCTGGCACTTTGGGAGGCAGAGGTTAGAGGATTGCCTGAGCCCACGGGTTGGAGATCAGCGTGGGCAACATGGCAAGACCTCAACTCTACAATAAATCAACAAATTAGCTGAGCATGGTGGTACATGCCTGTAGTTCCAGCTACTTGGAAGCCTGAAGCTGGAGGATCGCCTGGGCCCAGCAGGTGGAGGCTGCAGTGGCCATGAGCATGCCATTGCACTCCAGCCTGGGCGACAAAGTGAGACTCCTACTCAAAATAAAAATAAAAAATAAAGAAAATACACAAACCTAATCGGTAGGCAGTAAGGTTGGCAGTAAGGTTGAAAATACACTAACCTAGGCCAGGCTCGGTGGCTCAGCCTATAATTCCAGTACTTTGGGAGATGGAGGTGACCGAATTGCCTGACCCCGCGGGTTCGAGACCAGCCCAGGCAACTTGGTGAGACCTCATCTCTACAGTAAATTAAAAATTAGCCAGGCGTAGTAGCGCGCATCATTAGTTCCAGCTACTTGGAAGGCTGAGGCGGAAGGATCACCTGAGCCCAGCAGCCTGAGGCTGCGGTGGCTGGGAGTGTGCCACTGCACTCCAGTCTGGGTGACAGAGTGAGATTCCAACTCAAAAAAAAGGAAAGAAAAAAAAAAAGAAAATACACTAAATCCCAGCACCTTGGGGGGCCAAGGCGAAAGGATTGCCTGAGCCCACAAGTTGGAGACCAGCCTGGGCAACTTAGTGAGACCTCATCTCTAAATAAATAAAAAAATTAGCTGGTCATGGTGGTGCGTGCCTGTGGTTCCAGCTACTTGGAAGGCCAAGGTGGAAGGATCACCAGAGCCCAGCAGGTGGAGGCCGCGGTGGCCGTGAGCATGACACTGCACTCCAGTCTGGGCAACAGAATGAGATTTCAACTCAAAAAAAAAAAAGAAGAAGAAGAAAATATACTAACCTAATTGGTCAGCAGTAAGGATCAAAAAGTAGCATGATAGCTAAAGGGCTGATAGGGAGAGAATTGAAAAAGAGTCAATCAAAAAAAGGCACACAAAAAGGGAGTGGGTGTGGCTTTTGTCCAGAACTTGCAGCTCCAAGTTCTGTTTCTTCAGGTAAATTGGGGGTGTCTTACCGGACACCCACCCCAACTGTCTGCCTATCCATTCTCCTCTCTCAGTGTGCAGATGGTCTTCCATTTCTTCAAAGAACAAGTGATGTGGTCAAGTAAGAAGAAAACCTCTTCACTGCCTGTGTCCTGCAGTCCTGGAATGTGGAAGGATTTTTCATCCCTCTTGTCCCAGGGGATCTCAGACAAGTGACTTACCCTCCCTAAGCCTCAGTTTCTTTACCCGTAAAATGGGCATAATACTTTCTCTCTCTCTCTCTCTCTCTCTCTCTCTCTCTCTCTCTCTCTTGAGTTGGAGTCTCACTTTGTTGCCCAGGCTGGAGTGCAGACGCATGCTCATGGCCACCACAGCCTCGACCTGCTGGGCTCATGCAATCCTTCTGCCTTAGCCTTCCAAGTAGCTAGAACTATGGCATGTGCCACCATGCCTGGCTAATTTTTTGATTTTTTTATTATAGAGAAGAGTTTGTTTTTGTTTTTGTTTTTTGGGAATTTTTTTTTTTAGTTGGAGTCTTAATCTGTCGCCCAGGCTGTAGTGCAGTGGCACACTGCTCACAGCCACTGCAGCATTGATCTGCTGGATTCAGGTGATCCTCCACCTCAGGCACCATGCCCGACTAATTTTTTCTTATTAATTAAGAGATGAGGTCTTGCCAAGTTGCTCAGGTTGGTCTCAAACCCGTGGGCTCAGGCAATTCTCTCACCTTGGCCCCCTCCAAAGTGCTGGGATCACAGGTATGAACCACGTGCCTGGCTAATTTTTTTTTTTTTTTTATTGTAGAGACGACGTCTCACCATGTTGCTCAGGCTGGTCTCAAACCCCTGAATTCAGGTAATCCTCTTGCCTCAGCCTCCCAAAGTGCTGTGCCCAGCCGCATAATACTTATTTCTTAGTATTGTCTGTGGGGCTAGAGGAGATCATTCATGCAGAGTCAGCCAATAAGTGCTTGCTGAACATCTACTGTTTTGATGCTTGGTGCATAGCCTATTTCTTTTACAGGGTTATGCATGCAGGGAATATTAGGAAAAGCAGTGACTATATGCATGTGTTTTTATATAGAATAGCTTCTGCACCACAGCAACTCCATCCAGTCCCCTTGCTCATACATGAAGGGGGTTGGGCTTCCTCTTGGTGTGGTAGCTAGATTCCAAGTACATCTGTTCCACTGACACTACACCATTTATTTGTTTGTTTGTTCACTCATTCATTCATTGTCTTCCCTTCTGGTAGGTAAGCTCAGGAGAGCAGACACTCTGTTTCGTTCTCTGCTATAGTCCAGCACTTAGAACAGTAATTGGTATATAGTAGGTGTTTAGTAAATATCTGTTGAATGAATGAATCAATCAAGTAATTAATTATTCAGTTGTCCAAACCAGCCACAGGAAGTAGGCCAAGAAGATTTCATGGGAGAAGTAGGACTTAAGTTGGGTTTTATTTTATTTATTTTTTATTTTTTGAATCGGAGTCTCATTCTGTCACCTAGGCTGGAGTGCAGTGGCAGGCTCATGGCCGCTGCAGCCTCCACCTGCTGGCCTCAGGTGATCCTTCCTCTTCAGCCTTCCAAGTAGCTGAAACTACAGGTGTGTGCCACCAAGTCTGGCTAATTTTTCTTGATTTATTGTAGTAATGAGATCTTACCAAGTTGCCCAGGCTGGTCTCAAACCCCTGGGCTCAGGCAATCCTCTTGCCTCAGCCTCCCAAAGTGCTGGCATTACAGGCTTAAGCCACCATGCCTGGCCTAAGCTGAGTTTTAAAGACAGGCAGACCTGTCTTTCAATGTGCTCCACAGATAAGCTGATGAGAAACAGTGGTGGGTGTTGGATTGCCCACTGCAAGTTTGGCAGACACATAACTGACCAGGAACCCTTAACCCATTGTTGTTCCATACTCAACACAGGGGCCTGGGGAGCTATTGATAGATGAAGGGGGTGGGGGTGTCCCATGAAAAGGATGCATGGAATGAGGATACTGAATTCTCACTAGCTCCATCTCAGGGGCAGAGTTAGTACTGCAGACTAGTAATTCTCAAATGGGGACAGTTTTGACATCAGGCAATGTCTGGAGACATTTTTATTGTCCTACCCTGGGAGTGCTTGTTCCCGACATCTAATGAATAGAGGCTAGGGATTCTACTAAGCATCCTGCAATTCACAGGACAGGCCCCTACAACAAAGAATTATTCAGTCCAATGTGTCAATTGTGCCAATGTTGTGAAATTCTGTTATAGAGGGTGGTGAGAAAATGCTTTGAATTAGAGGCATTTGGGAGCTGGCAGACAGCAGGCAGTCTCTGTAGCAGCACTTGGCCCAGAACTGCGTTCCCACCAGAGATGACTGCATTTTATAAATAGCTCCTCTCAATATTGTAGCAGTTGTAGCAGTTTGAATTAATGTTAGAGCAGCTTCAATAACATGGATAATAAAAATGCAAAGGAAGAGAAATAAAAGACTGGAAGCAGCAGACTCATCAAGGTCTTCCTGCAGCTGAGAAACAAGCTTCTGAACTTGAATGGAGAGATTCTACTAACAAAATAGCTCTCAAACGCTTTCTGTCTCCACTCCAGCTTCTGTGGTCCAAACCACCATCATCTCATGCCTGAACCAATCCCCCTTCAGTGCTCTTCCAGGTCTATTCTGGCCCCTCCATGTTCCCTTCCCCCAGAGAAGGGAAGGCAATCTTAGAATACGAATTAGATGGTGCATTTGTTGCTTAAAAACCTGACAGGCTTCCCCCCTGCCATTACACTTAAGATAATGCAACACATGTAACTGGCCCACCACATTCTGGCCTCATGCCACCTCTGGGTGCTCCCAGCCTCAGCACCATCCAGCCAGGTAGGGCTGCATGCTGGCCTGTTCTCTGTTCCTGGAATACCGCAAGCTCAGTCAAGCCTCAGGTCACTGCCCTGCTGAAGCTGACAGTCTGATAGTTGAGACAGACCCAAATCTATCATATCACTCAAGCATGCATAAAACTGGCCCTGGTACCATGAAGGAGAGGCCACGGTCTCTGAAAGTCTGTGGTATGGAGATTTGGCTCATCAGAGAAACCAGTGAGTGAATTCTTGACAAAGTCACTCTTTTTTTTTTTTTTTTGTGTTGGAGTCTCACTCTGTTGCCCAGACTGGAGTGCAGTGGCCGCTCCCGGCCACCGCAGCCTCGACCTGCTGGGCTCCGGCGATCCTTCGGCCTCAGCCTTCCGAGTAGCCGGAATTACAGGCATGCACTACCACGCCTGGCTGATTATTTGATTTATTGTAGAGATGAGGTCTCACTGCCCAGGCGGGTCTCGAACCCGCGGACTCAGGCAATCCACTCACCTCAGCCTCCCAAAGGCACGGGATTACAGGCTGAGCCACCGAGCCTGGCTCAAAGTCACTCTTGAATGGAGTTATGGAGGATGAGGCGTTAACTAAAAGGAAAGAAAATAAGAGGCAGGTACAGCATGTGCAAATGCCCTCAAGTGGTACAAGTTGGGCCAAGTGGGGAGAGGAGTAGATGTGGGGCAGACAGGAGATAGATAATACAAGAGCAAAGTAAGTAAGGAGTTTGGATTTTACTCTGAGCCTTGGGAACTTCTTAAAGGGTCTTAAGCAAGGGTTTGACTAATGAGACTTACAATTTGAGAAAATCACTCTTGCTAAAACATCAATATTTGTAAATAATTTCTCCAAATCTTGTAGTGGTTGTAGCTCTTGAAATTTAGAGGCTAGAAAGAATATGGGGAGACTCCACAGTTGTCAAAGAGAGAGGTGATGGTGGCTTGGACTCGTAACAGATGAGAGTATCTGAACCATTTGCAAGTTTATTAAAACTTTCATGTGGTTGAACCATAACTGTATTCCTGTTTCTTACTCTCAAGCTCTCCATGTGATTACATCATAAACATAGAACCCAGAATCCAGAAAGACACATGTGGCCAGGGAGCATCCTGAGCCTGTTTATCAGGTTAGTTGGGCATGCCAAGCAATGTTCCACGTGCAGGTCTGTCTGGTTTGGACAGCATACCAAGGCAAGCAGGGTCTACCTAAGATGAGGGGGTTGGTCATAAGAACACATTACCTCCTCTAGCTCACTTTTTCACAAGGGCAGAAAAGGGAGCTAGCTGCACATATTAGCTTGCTGTCATGACAGCATAGCACATAACACTCAGCAAAGTGAGACTGAATGGATCCAAATGCCTATTCCTACCACTTTGCTCACCAACTCTGCAGAATGTTCCAGGACCTCTCCATACTTGTTTTCTCATTTTAAATAAATTTATAATTTACTTTAATTTTTTAGAGACAAGATCTCACCATGTTGCCCAGACTGGCCTTGAACTCCTGGGTTCAAGCAATCTCACCTTAGCCTCCTGAGTAGCTGGGACTACAGGCACATACCACAACTGACTTCTTTCCTCATCTTGAAAATATGATAACAATAGCAACTTCTGTTGGAGTTTTAGGAGACCAAATCTTTCTGCTCCTTCTGAGTTCAGAACTGAGAAATAAAAGTAGACATCAGACAGGTAGAGAAAATGTCATCTTTATTACTGACAAAAGCTGGACTGGAGGATGTGGTTGAGGTGAAAATACTTCATCCTTCAGAAAAATAATAAATATATCTTATAAATTTTTTTTTAAAGAAAATACTTCATTCAGTCACTAACCCAGTGGGCAACTGCAGACAGCAGGTAACAACGCACCCTCTCTGTGGGCAGGGAAGTCCAACCCAGCACTGAGCCTTCTCAGAAAGTCACCAGGCACAGAAATTCTCCTCCTGCTCTGGGGAAGAGGTGAATGAAAGCTAAACAGATATGTTTCTCCATACTTGGTTCTGCTGGGAAGTAGACTAGAAATCTCCCCTACCCTTGAGAATGTTAACGAGAGAAGAGAGCTGGCTCGGTGGCTCAGCCTGTAATCCCGCGCCTTTGGGAGGCTGAGGTGAGTGGATTGCCTGAGTCCGTGGGTTCGAGACCCGCCTGGGCAGCGAGACCTCATCTCTACAATAAATCAAATAATCAGCTGGGCGTGGTAGCGCATGCCTGTAATTCCAGCTACTCGGAAGGCTGAGGCGGAAGGATCGCCGGAGCCCAGCAGGTCGAGGATGTGGTGGCCGGGAGCAGCCACTGTACTCCAGTCTGGGTGACAGAGTGAGACTCCAACTCAAAAAAAAAAAGGGAGAAGAAGTGATTCTTTCAACACTTTATTGGGGTGGTTTGGAGATTAGAGAAAAACATAGGTAAAGTATCTAGAAAACAGACCCCATAAAGATCTCATCCCTTGGCCAGGCACGGTGGCTCAAGTCTGTAATCCCAGCACTTAGGGAGGTCAAGGCAAGAGGATAGCCTGAGCTCAGGAGTTCAAGACCAGCCTAGGCAACTTGGTGAGACCTCGTCTCTATAATAAATCAAAAAAATAAGCTGGGCGTGGTAGTATGTGTCTGTAGTCCCAGCTACTTGGAAGGTTGAGGCAGAGGGATCACCTAAGCCCAGCAGCAGGTCGAGGCTGCAGTGTTCACGAGTGTGCCACTGCACTCCAGCCTGAGCGACACAGTGAGACTCTGACTCAAAAAAAAAAAAAAAAAAAAGGTCTCATCCCAGCACCAACTGTCCTGGGTTGGGAAGGCTAGCCAGACAGGCAAGGCTGGTTAACTGAGGGAAGTTGTGGTTCAGAAACTGCATGAAGCAAGGGAGTTCTTGAAGGGGGGTTTTTTCCTCTCTTTTTCTCCTTGTTCCTTATACTCAGGAAAACTTGCAAGTTCCCTAAAAGGAAATGCTGACCAAATATGAAGTGGCAAGCCTTCTAAACAGGGAAATAAAACCCAAAATCTGTGTATCTTTGGTTATACACCAACCCACTATGAACACAGTTTAATAACACAGCTTTCTTTTATGGGTGTGTATATGTACTACTTCTGTTGCTTTTAGGCAGAATTTTTTTCAGAGGGGTGGGGAGAGGAAGGGGTTATTGTGTTTTCCAAGGCAGCCCCCCACCCCCACCCCTTACAAGTAAGCAATTAAGAATCACTGGCAGGGAAGTCAGTGGGAACAAACAGGAATAAGCCCTAGGGAAAGCCTTGTCCAATTACTGAACAATAACCATTCCATTTTAGGTGAGTGCATGGGAAGACAGGAAATAATATGTTGTGTTGATAACATGCCTTACTGATACACTGCACTTCTGCATGCAATACATCAGCAAGGTCACACTCACCACCTGTCCTGCTACAGCCAATCCCAGGTCATCTACCTGATGGATCAAAGCTACTAATTCTATGGACATCAAGGGAAAAGCCCAGGGGAGCAGGAAGCTGTTGATCTGTGAGCCTAGTGGTTCCCTTCCCTGTGCTGAGTCACCTCTCAGTTGGGGCATTAGGAGACCACACCTGGCTGAGTTTCTGAGATATATGGAAACTCCCAGCAGCCTGGATTCCTGACAGGTTTTACCTTGGGTAATTCCTCTTACAAAGGCTATTCCCCCTTGGCAATTCCAACTGCAACATCTTTAGAACTTCTTTTTCCTTTGCACACAGAGCAGGTTCCAGGACCCAAAAGTTTAATGTGATTGTACAAGCCATACAAAGATTTTCCATTAGAAATTGAGCCTTAAATATACAGCGAATTTAGCAATGGCAATAGCTAACATTCAAAGGCTGATTTTTTGATTTATTGTAGAGATGAGGTCTCGCGGCCCAGGCGGGTCTCGAAACCACGGGCTCAGGCAATCCACTCACCTCAGCCTCCCAAAGGCGCGGGATTACAGGCTGAGCCACCGAGCCCGGCTAGTACTATTGTTATCTACATTTTACAGAAGAGGAGTTAAGACATAGAGAAGTTAAGTAATATTTCCATGGCCCCTAACTATTATAGCCCCAATATTTAGCCCCAGGGAAGGAATCTGTTGCTTTATCTTCCACAATCTGCATTTATGAACTCAAAGAATATAAAATCTGAGAAAGGTCTTAGAGATTACTAAGTGTAACCTTTTATTTTACAGGTAAGAAAACAGACCTGGAGAAGGGATAGGGTTTATCTGCCCCAGTCCCACAGTAAGATCATAAGTGAACCTCCAGTCCCCCACATTTTGTGCTTCTCCCATGAACACATTCCCCCCCTTCTTCCCTTGCAATAGAAATTGATGCCAGGTAGGGTGCAGTGCAAACCTGTGGGTTCTTTGACTTGGCCTTGAAATGATTTTTCAGAGCGGCCAGCAAAGTTTTAAAACAAAGTTTATTAGAGAAAGAAGAGAGGAAAGGAAATGGCAGGCAAAAGTTTCGTACTAGAAAGGCCTGGCGTGGAAGTCTCTCTAAGAGGAAAGACTGCATTTTTGCTCTTAACTAAGAAACTAGATATATTTTCTCAACAACTGATATGCTAAAGTGGGTGGGACACAGGTAACTGCCTTTCCAAAGATTGACATCTCTCAGCTTCTGACAGGAGGAGAGGAGAGGTGGTCTTTTCCAGACCACATAGTCTTTTGCAGGAGACCTGGCCAGCATTTCTGATTCACAATCTCATGAATTACAAGGTGGTTTTATTATCATTTCTATGACTTTGGTTAGTTAAGGAATGGTATTCTGGCCTTCTGCCTTTGACTGGCAACCTGAAGTGATTATTATGCTAAACCATGAACTGAAAGGTTGGGCTGTCCCATTCTTACCTCTGTCAGGTCTTCTTTTGATTTGCCGATGGGTTGGAGTAGGCTACCAGCTTGGCCTTCAATAAAATATAATTTTTTAAATGTATGAACACTGCCTACGGTCTATATATCTATGTCTAACTTGTGCTAGCTACCCTGCCTCAGAAATCATTCCCTTGATTATCCTAATCATTTTTTGCTTTTCAATTCTCCATAAATATTCCCATTTTTGTCTCCTTTTGTTGAAATTTTTACTGAAATAAAAAAGGAAAGAATAGAAGAGAAGAAGGTAACAAGAGACAGTAGGAAAAAAGAAAGGAAGAGAGGAAAGAAGGGAGGGAGGGCGGGGGGAGGCTAAGAAGGAGAGGGTAAAAAAAGAAACAAAGAAAAATGTTCCATCTGCCTATCAATTAATGAAAAGCTGGATAACTCAATTGCTAGACCCTCGTTTCACCTTCAAGATTTCTGAGGTCAAGTCCACCTCCTGTGTGACACTGAATTAGTCTCGCCTCCTGGCTCTGAGTCTCAATTTACCCACCTGTAAACCCACGAATCTACCGGATCACCCAAAAGCTTTCTGCCCTCATCAAAGAAGGCCGCCCAGGCCTTCTCTGGCCGTTGCTTTGCCCTCAACCGACATGGCGACTGCGCGTGACGTCGACTTCCGCCGCTCTCACTCTACCCCTTTCCCTAGGAGGCGGCTAGACTCAATGACGGCTGCGGGCAGAGCGCATGCGCGGCGGCGGGGCCTGGCCCGCGGCGGCGGCGGCGGCGGCAGCGAAGGG
>NW_007253746.1:525503-536697 GCF_000164805.1 Carlito syrichta | reverse complement strand
ATGTGACCTTGGGCTAGCGGTGTGATCCCGGGTCCTCAGTTTCCCCGTTGGTGAAGTGGCGCCGATGAAAGCATCTGCCTCGGGGCTGCCGGGAGGATGGACCGGTGGTGTGTGTTGGGCGCAGAGTCGGCGCGCTGCGGATGGTGCCTGTTGTTATCTGCTCCCCAGGAAGGTGCGCAGGGCCGGTCGGCCGGGCCCGCAGGCCGTGGTCCACCCCCTCGGCCTTGTGTATCCCCCCGGACCCCCCACTGCAGTGGCTCTGAACCCTTCTGGGATCTCAGTTTCCCTTGAGAATCGGGACAAACCGTTAATTGTGGTGAAAAGCCCAGAAAGAAGATGTTTAAGGCGTTGCAAATAGCATCATTCTTTGTGTTGATATTGTGTACAACTTACATTTGCATAACGCTTATAGCACATCAGACCTTACGCCAAATACTTCAGAATGAATGTGCAGCTCTTAAAAAAAAAATCTAATAAGGTAGATTGTATTCTCCTCTCCTCATCCTTAAAAAAAAAAAATTAACAGCTGGGGAAACTGAAACTCAAAGTGGTGACTCACCTTCTGTCTAAATCAGCCTTCTCAACACCTCTACGTTCCTCCCTTCCAAGCCAGAAAAACAGCAACAAAATCGTATGTCCCTCCTCTCAGGTCACCGAGTTTCTCCAGGTTTCACCAGCTCCCACGAAGGGCAGCAGGATCCGGACCCGAGGGAGTTTGTGTCCAGAGCCCTTTTTCTCGATGTTTTGATGTTTGCCTCCCAGACGATGAGCCCTCTCTGGGTGTTTGTGGGGGGTGGGGGGGGATCTTTTTTTGCATCCTATGTCATAGATTTCACAGTGCCTTTGAATCTCCTGACAACCTTAGATTTAACAAAAAATCGTGCTTGCTTTTAGCATGTTTAGAGGAGATAGGCCACTTAGCTGTATGATTTTTCTCCATAGCTTGACTTAAAACTTTGTAAATGTTGAATCAAGTTTGCTTTCCTGTGCTTAATTTTTTTTTTTTAATCAATTGAATTTCAGACAATTGGTCTACCTTCTTCCCATTCCCCTCCTTCCTTTCTCCTCATTTCCCCTCTTCTCCCTAGGGCTTGTTGTTGTTGTTGTTTTTGAGTTGGAGTCTCACTCTGTCGCCCAGACTGGAGTGCTGTGGCCACTCCCGGCCACCGCAGCCTCGACCTGCTGGTCTCTGGCGATCCTTCGCCTCAGCCTTCCAAGTAGCTGGAACTACAGGCGCGCGCTACCATGCCCGACTCTTTTTTTTTTGATTTATTGTAGAGATGAGGTCTTGCCAAGTTGTTCGGGCGGGTCCCTAGGACTTTTTTAAAATTTGACATGACCATCGCCCTCCTCTGTGGAGCAGACCTTCATTCTTGGTGTGCCCCTTCCCACTTCATTGCCTTTCTTCCATTGTTCCCTCCCTGCCTCGTCCAACTTATGTTAGAGTAATTCTCCCACAAAAAGTTATTCTCCCATTCTGGAACCTACTAGAATCTCCTGTCACCTGTCTCATTCAGCCTGAACTCCTCCTCTGACTTACAAAACACGTATCAATCCAACCCCACCTTATTTTTCCAGTGTTCTGTTTTAGTGACTCTCAGCTTACACCTCTCTTGTGGTGTCTCTGCACTTGATGAGTGTTCTGTCTATTCCCAGCTCTGCTTTTACTCAAGACTCACTGCAACATGGAAAGTGCTTCCTATGCTCTGTAGAAAAGACCCTCTTCTACTCTGTTTGTCTTGGCTGTCTCTGCCACACCGTTTAACCTAAGCCAATTGTGGAAGGTGTGTCTCACAGTTTCTTGGTAGTATGTGCTCCCGCCCATTGATATTTGTGGTGTGTATTACTCATAAGTCAGTCCTCCCACTTGCAAGAAATCTTTTTTTCCCTTGAGGATCTTGGAGTTTAAGAGTTGAATGCCACAATCAGGGCTTTTTTCTTCGTGTGAATTCATTTTGGAGTTTTACTTTTTTGGAGGAAGAGAAAACCATTAACTTGTTTTAAAAGTTAAGAATACAGACTCGATGGCTCAGCCTGTAATCCCAGCACTTTGGGAACTGAAGCGCGTGGATTGCCTGAGCCTGTGGGTTTGAAACCAGCCCAGGCAACTTGGCGAGACCTCATCTCTACAATAGATTAAAAAAATAAGCCGGGTGTGGTAATGCGCACCTGTAGTTCTGGCTACTTGGAAGGCTGAGGCAGAAGGATTGCTGGAGCCCAACAGGTCTACGCTGGGGTGGCCATGAGCATGCCACTGCACTCCAGCCTGGATGTTGGAGTGAGACTCCCACTAAAAAAAAAAAAAAAAAAAGAACAGAAAAGCAAACTTGATTCAATGTAGGTGGAGGAGAAGCAGTTTGGAGGAAGGAAGATTTAGGGTAAAAAGAGTTTTTAGACTAGCTGTATAGAATCTGATCAAAATAAGATGAGGTGAACTATTCTGGGTCCCACCAAGTGGTTTGCTATGTGTTTTTGCTTTTAAAATGTTAACTACTTTTTGCTAATGTGGAGGTTTAGATAGGCCTCCATTTACTACTGGTAGAAAGTGCTAATGCCCATAGAAGTTGAAAAAAAGGCACCCAGTCTATTACAGTGGCCACTTTTGTTGAAGGGAAAATGTGTTAGAGGAAGCAGCACTTTAGCTGGCTTGGAAGAATCAGGAAGATTTCCAGGTACCTGGCATTTCAGACAGTGGTGACTGACTGAGCAGAGACCTAGTGGAAGCCAGAAAATACATGGGGTGTCATGGTTGAAGGCATCAAGGACCCCCTGTGAAGGTGAAGCTTGGAGTATCCAAATACCCAGCTAAGCCTATTGGATCTTATTTAATAGGGAGTCAAGATTTTGAGAGGGAAAGAATTTGTCTGAAACTCTGTGTAGGAAGACCCAATAGTGGAAGGAACGTTGTTCCAAATTAGAATTGGGCATGAGTGGGGAAGGATGTGTCAAGGTTGTCACAGGGACTTGGCAACTGAGTGGATGTAGGGATTTAGGGGTAGGTTTTAAGCTAAGTGGCAGGAAAGATGGTTGTTATGTTCTTTGACCGTTGGTTGGTGTGACCACCAAATAGTCGACATTTAAGAAAAACTCACTTGCCAGGAAGTGTACTGTTGTCCCCTTGACCTCAAGAAACCCACAGCCTAGTAGGGGAGACAACCATGGGAGGAGGAGGAACAGTACAGTATGATACAAGTAATGATTGAAATGTGTACAAGGTGTTATAGTAATCTAGGAAAGGAAGACTTGCTGGGCCTAACTGGGCTCTAAAGGAGCATGAGAGTTTACCAGAAGACAGGGAGTTTCTGGCAGGGAGAATAGCATGTGCAAAGTCACAGTCACAGAAAGAGTGCAGTGTGCAGTTTTATCCCAGAGTCTTCAAATGCAGGAATTGCCAGAGATGAAGTGCCTGGGGCCTGCTGAAGAATATGGATTTTACCCTGCAAGCAGGCTAGTGGAGAGCCTCGGAAGAGTTTGTGAGTTCTAAAAAATGCCTTAGTGCTTACACCCCTGGGTTCGCGGTCTATTGCTGGTCTGCAATGATCTAAGTACAGAAATTGAGTGTTTGGCAACTTTTATAGCACTGTGATTTTCAGGGGCTAGAGAGGCAATGTCTAAAAATGAGAGGAAAACCAGAAAAGGGCATTGCCCATAGGGGGCCCACAAAAGGGGCTGAAGTCTGTGGTGGAAGACATGACGGAAGCAAAGGAGTCTGAGGATTGAATTTCAGAGAGGAAATGAAGCTACTGACAAGCTGCTGGCCTCATTCACAAAGAAAGAAATTAAAGGTGCAAAAGCAGGGTGAGACACTCCCACTCAGGCTGTAGTGGAAGGGCTGAGGTTGAGGAGATCTCAGCCCCAGGGGTAAGATGAGTTAGAACTCATCTTTTAGGTCAGAGTCACAAACAGGAGTGCTTCCAGGACCCAGGCTGGGAACCTGCAAAGGAAAGTAGCTGAGTGGAAGGAAGGAGAGTATGAGGTGAAGTAAGGTGCTCTGCCCTGTGGGAGAGGACAGTCGCCCATGTATATGATACTACTGCCAGTTACACAGGGTGGGCTCAGTGATGTCTAATCTTGTTATCCAAGAGAAACCAGAAATAAGGATTTTATTATGTAAAATCTGTGTGTTTTGTTTTTACAGTGGCAACTATTTATGTTTTAAAGATTATACACACTGAGTTATATTAATAAAAATTTTGTATTAGTGTTCTTTTTAAAGTACATACTCTTAAAAAAAAAAAAAGATGTATGCTAAACAAAGCTTGTTATTGGGCCAGATTCAGCTTTGGACTGTCTTTTTAGGACCTCCACTTTTAATAGTAGGAGACATGGCGTAGTAAGACCCATGGTTTTTGTTGTTGTTGTTGTTGTTTGAGTCAGAGTTTCACTCTGTCACCCAGGCTGGAGTGCAGTGGCATGCTCACAGCCACCTCGACCCGCTGGGCTCAGGGCGTCCTTCTGCCCCAGACTTTCAAGTAGCTGGAACTACAGGCATGCGCATCACTCCTGGCTAATTTTTGTTGATTTATTGTAGAGATGAGGTCTCACCAAGTTGTCCAGGCTGGTCTTGAACCTGTGGGCTCAGGCAGTCCTCTCACCTCGGCCTCCCAAAATGCTGAGATGATAGGTGTGAGCCACTACACCCAGCAAATATATAAATTTTAAGAAAGGAAAAAAAGCTATTAAAATTGTAATACTCAATAAGATGAATACAAGTCACATTTGACTTCTGCAGTTACAGGAGGTGCTCAAAGTGGTTACCATCAGCATCCAGACACTTCTGATTATGGCAAATATCTCTTAAAATGTGTATACATTTTTTTGGCACCCCTGGTATTAAGTACAACAGAACTGCTGGAAGTGTATTGGAAAAAAGAAAGAGCCAAAGGACTGTGGGAATTAAATAAGGACTGGGGAAGGTGATACCAGTATACAGGGACTGGATGTAAAAGGGGTCTAAAGTTCAACTGAACAAGGCAAGATGAGAAACTAGTCTTAACAGCCAGCCTGTTTTTCAATTTGTGAGAAAAAGAAAAAGAGAGAGGGGGAAGGAAGGGGTTTTTTTTGTTTTTTGTTTTGTTTTTGAGTTGGAGTCTCACTCTGTCACCCAGGCTGGAGTGCAGTGGCACACTCACAGCCATCGACCTGCTGGACTCCGGAGATCCTTCCACCTCAGACTTCCTGGTAGCCCGAACTACAGGCGTGTGCTACCATGTCCAGCTAGTTTTTTGATGTGTTGTAGAGACGAGGTCTCATCAAATTGCCCAGGCTGATCTCAAACCCGAGGGCTCAGGCAGTCCTCTCACCTCAGCCTCCAAAGTGCTGGGATTACAAAAGAGTTGGTAATTGACCTTTTTCCCAATTTTTTTCCCACTTGTGAAGTAAGGGAGGAAAAAGCTAAGAATGAAAAATATATAGTTCAAGGAGAAGTGGCCTATTGCTATTCTGACTTTAGAGGGTTAAATTTGACCTTGTATTTTTTTTTTTTTTTTTACTTCCCTTTCAGTTAGAAGAGCTTGGTACCTGTTTTCATGAATGGATTCTTGGCCAGTTGATTTGTTCATGAAGGAGATAATTCACAGATGTAATACTAGGTAGTGACGTCGAGTTTTTATTTTGGTTTTACCAGAAAGGGGGTTGGTGGCCTTTTTGCATTTCCTAGAATAATATTTTTTACTCACTGTGGTTGTGAAAATCATCTTCTTAAGAAACAATGATTTGTTCAGTCTCTTCTTACAGTTAATATTTTGGGTTATACCAGAATGTTGAAATAGGGGATACTTACATTATTTATGCTGGGGTCAAAAGTGATTACTCATAACTGCAGTTTCCTCTTTCCTCCTCATTTCCCTGCAAGATTTGTAGGATTTGAATTAAGCCAAGGACCACATCTAGTTCCATGTTGACTTTTTACTAAATTGATGAAATTGTTCAAGGTTAGCAGTCTTGAATTTCAAAAACAAAATTATGGGGGGGGTGGTCCTTGCAGTAGTTAAAGAATTGTTTTCTAAAAATCAGTTTTTCATATGGAAACAACATAAGGGAATTTTTTTTTTTAACTTATAGAAGCAATTTTTAAAAGAGGTTTCTTTCAATTTATGGATGGTTTTGTTCAGTCTCTGTGCTGAAAGAATTAGTAATTTACATTAATTGATGAATAAGAGATGCATGAATAAATTCACAGTGGAATTTTCTGCATAAAAGTCACTTGTGATTATGGCATCTCTTGATTAAAACTACCCATGTACTAATCATCTGGGATCTTTATCAATTCTTGAACCAATGCATTCGGTTCATAATATGTTTCATTATTGACCCTGGTATTTTAAAAATTAAGATAATGGAGTGTAAGTTAGAGACTACATCTCTGTGGTAATAGATTTGCCTGCAGTAATAGAAGCTTATACAAAATAAGAGTTTAGACTGGGCATGGTGGCTCACACCTATAATCCCAGCACTTTGGGAGGCCATGGTGACAGGATTGCCTGAGCCTGGGGGTTCAAGACCAATCTGGACAACTTGGTGAGTCCTTATCTCTACAGTGAATGAAAAATTGGCCGGGCATAGTGGTGCACGTCTGTGGTTCCAGCTACTTGGAAGACTGAGGTGGAAGGATCACCTGAGCCCAGCAGATCGAGGCTGTGGTGGCCAGGAGCATGCCACTGCACTCTAACCTGGGCAACAGAGTGAGACTCCGACTCAAACAAAACAAAACAAAATAAGAGTTTAATTGTATTTCATTTAAGAAGTCTAAAGATAAGCAACAATTGAAGACTAAGTGGCAGTTAGAAACAGTTACCTTCATGGTCACAAAGTAACTGCTGCAGCCCCAGCCTTCAGGTCTCTGTTTCAAGAAGGAAGGAAAAGGAAATAATATCTTTCCAGAAAACCCCAGAAGATTTCTGCTTACCTGTTTTGGCCATAACCATGTCATGTGGTAACTACTAATAGCACAGGGAGCTAGGAAATGTTCAGTTTTAATTAGGCACATTGTTACTCTGAACATAATCTGGGTTCGGTTACTGAAGAAGCCAAACACCGATATTGGTAGACAACAGACATGGCTTCCACATCATATTATCAGTTTAATGAGGTCCCAATTGTCTATCTTATCTCTTATGGCCGTGCATTTCAGTTTTTGCTCAGGAATTGGAGTCTTACTCTGTCCCCCAGACTGGAGTGCAGTGGCCTCTCCCAGCCACCGCAGCCTCGACCTGCTGGGCTCCAGCGATCCTTCCGCTTCAGCCTTCCAAGTAGCTGGAACTACAGGTGCACGCTACCATGTCCGGCTAATTTTTTGATTTACTGTAAAGATGAGGTCTCGCCAAGTTGCCAGGCGGGTCTCGAACCCGCGGGCTCAGGCAATTCACTCACCTCGGCCTCCCAAAGCGCGGGATTACAGACTGAGCCACTGAGCCCGGCTCATCTTCTATTTCTTTCATCAGTTTTAGTTTTCAGTGTAGATGTCTTTCCCTTCCTTCATTAAATTTATTTCTAAGTACTTTCTTTAGCTATTATAAATGGGATTGTTTTCTTGATTTCTTTATCAGATTGTTCGCTGTTAATGTATATAAATGTTGTTGATTTTGTGTTCTGCAATTTACTGAATCTGTTAATTGTAATTGTATTTTGGTGGATTATTTAAGGTGTTGTATATATAAGATTGCAATCTGAAAATGGGCAGTTTAGCTTTGTCCTTTCCTCTTTGGATGTCTTTGTTTCTCTCTCCTAGTTTTCTGACTAGGATTTCCAGTATTGTATTGAAGGAGTGAAAGTGGGTATCCTTGTCTTGTTCCAGATCTCAGAAGAAAATCTTTCTATTTTTCCCCATTGAGTATGATGTCAGCTGTGCATTTTTCATATGACGTTTATTGTGTTGAGGGACACTCCTTGTATGCCTAATTTTTTGAGTTTTTTTAATGAAAGGGTGTTGAATTTTATCAAGTGTTTTTTCTGCATTTG
Organism: Carlito syrichta; assembly: GCF_000164805.1. NCBI lineage: Eukaryota > Metazoa > Chordata > Mammalia > Primates > Tarsiidae > Carlito > Carlito syrichta. The sequence goes on along the minus strand of NW_007253746.1, from coordinate 528,738 downwards.
TTGAAACGATCATATGGTTTTTGTCCTTCATTCTGTTAATGCAGTGTATCATGTTTTTGATTTGTATCTGTTGACTCACCCTTACATTCCTTGGATGAATCCTACTTGGTCATAGTGAATGATCATTTTAATGTGTATTGAATTCAGTTTGCTAATGCAGTAGTTCCTTGGTATCTGTGGGGGGTTGGTTACAGGACCTCTTGTGTTTTTTTGTTTTTTGGTTTTTTTTAGTTGGAGTCTCACTCTGTCTCCCAGACAAGAGTGCAGTGGCACACTCACGACCACCCCAACATCAACCTGCTGGACTCCGGTGATCCTTCCACCTCAGCCTTCCAAGTAGCCAGAATTACAGGCGCATGCTACCATACCTGGCTAATTTTTATTTATTGTAGAGACAAAGTCTTGCCAAGTTGTCCGGACTGGTCTCCTACCAGTGAACTCAGATAATCCACTCGTCTCGGCCTCCCAAAGTGCTGGGATTACAGGCTGAGCCACCAAACCCAGCCTGTTTTTTATTTTTGAATCGGAATCTCACTCTGTCACTCAGGCTGGATTGCAGCAGCATGCTCATGACCACTGCAGCCTCAACTTGCTGGGCTCACATGATCCTTCTGCCTCAGGCTTTCAAGTAGTTGGAACTATAGGCACATGCCACCAGGCTCAGCTAATTTTTTGATTTATTGTAGAGATGAGGTCACACCCTGTTGCTCGGGCTGGTCTCAAATCCCCGGGCTCAAGCAATCCTCTTGCCTCTGCTTCCCAGACTGCTGGGATTACAGGCATGAGCCACCATGACAGGACCTTGCGGATACCAGAATCTGCAGATGTTCAAGTCCTTTATATAAGATGGTGTAGCGTTTCATATAACCTGCATCCTCCTGTATGCTTTAAAGCATCTCTGGATTCCTTATTACACTTAATACAATGCAAATGCTATGTAAATAGTTATATTGTATTGTTCAGGGAATAATTACAAGGAAAAAAGCCTGTGCATCTTCAGTACAAAGGTAATTTTTTTTCCTATTTATTCTGAGTATTTTTGATCCTTAGTTGGTTGAATTGGTGGATGTGGAACTCAAAGATACAGAGGGCCAACTGTATTTTGTGGAAGGTTTTTTATCTATGTTCATCAGGAATATTGGCTTGTAGTTTTTTTCTTTTGTCTTTGTTTGGTTTTGATATCAAGGTAATACTGGCCTTGTAAAGTGAATTTGGAAATATTTCCTCCTCTTCAATTTCTTGGAAGAATTTGAGAAAAATCGGTATTCGTTTTTCTTTAAATGTTTGGTGGAATTCATCAGTGAAGCCATCATGTCCTGGGCTTTTCTTTGATGGGAGACTTTTTATCAATGATTAAATTTCCTCAGTTGGTCTTTTCAGATTTTCCATTTATAATAATAATTCGGTCTTGATATTGTATGTCATGGGATTCATTTGTTTCTTCTAGGTTATACAATTGTTGCTGTATAATTGTTCATAGTAGTTTTTCATGATCTTTTGTATTTTTGTGGTATCACTCATTTATTTCTCTTCTGATCTTTATTGTTTTCTTCCTTCTACTACTTTTGGGCTTCATTTGTTCTTGTTTTTCTAGTTCCTGAAAGTGCAATGTTAGGTTGTATTGAGATCTGTCTTTTTGAATGCAGGTATTTATTGTAATAAACTTCCTTCTTAGTACTGATTTTGCCATATCCTATAGGCTTTGCTATGTTGTGTTTACATTTTCATTTGTCTTAGAAAATCTTAACATTTATCTTCAATTTCTTTATTGACCAATTGGTTGTTTGGAAGTATGCTGTTTAATTTCCATATATTTGTGAATTTTCAAAATTCCTCCTGTTGCCAATTTCTAGCTTTATATCATTGTGGTCAGAAAAGATATTTGACATGACTTCAGTCTTCTTAAATTTGTCAAAACTTGTTCTGTGGCCTAATATATGACCCATCCTGGAGAACGTTCTATGTACAGTTGAGAAGAATGTATATTCTGCACCTGTTGGGTGAAATGTCCTGAATATGTCTATTAGGTTCCTTTGGTCTAGAGTATAGTTTAAGTCTGATGTTTCCTTTTTGATTTTTCTGTCTAGATGATTTATTCATTGCTGAAACTATGCTGTTGAAGTGCCCTGCCATTATTGTGTTGTAATCTGTCTTTTCAAATCCATTAATGTTTGTCTTGTGTGTTTAGGTGCTTGTATATATACATATAATTGTATTGTCTTTCTGAATTGACTCCTTTTGTATTATGTATTATAACCTTCTTTGTTTCTTTTTACAGTTTTTGACTTAAAGTCCATTTTATGTGATGTAAGTATAGCTATTCCTGCTCTCTCAGTTTCCATTTGCATTAAATAATCTTCCTCCATCCCTTCACTTTTAGTCTGTGTGACCTTACAGGTGAAGTGAGTTTCTTATAGGCAGCATATAGTTAGTTGTATTTTTTGTTTGTTTGTTTTTAATCCATTCAGCCATTCTGTGCCTTTTGATCAGCGAATGTAATCCATTTACATTAAAGGTTATCATTTTTTTAAGCCCTTCCATTCTAAGACCAACGTTATAGGATAGGTGATAGGATTTACCATACTACGGCATCTTTGTTAATTGTTTTCTAGTTGTTTTGTAGCAGATTTGAGTATTTACCAGCACTAAAAAAAAAGAACGTTGAAATAACATTTCTCAGTTAGATACAGATTAGCTAATATCTTACAGAGCAATGACATTGTAACCTTTTAGGGTTACTTTTCTACCAGGCTAAGAAAGTTGGTATCTCTGCTGGACAAAACTGCATTTTTAAAGTTTTATTTATTTTTTGTTATTACAAAGATGTGGGGTACAATTCAGGGTTAGGTATACAAATGTTGATTATGCAGGTACCCTTGTTGATGAGGTATGCCCCTTCCTTCCTCAGCAGTTTCCCTCAGCTGCCAATCCTACCCCCCCTCCCCTGATAGTTCCCCACTACTGCCAGTCCCTTTCTTATGGTATTATAATTGTTCAAGTTTCACTTATGAGTGAGAACATATGTTCTTTGTTTCTGTGATAAATCACTGAGTGTGATCAACTCTAAATCCCTCCAAGTTGCTGCAAAGTACATTTGTTTGTCCTTCTTTATGGCTGCATAATATTCCGTGTGTATATGTACCACATTGTTTTTATCCAGTCCAGCTTAGATGGACAACATGGTTGGTTCCATGTTTTTGCTATTGTGAATAGAGCTGCAACAAGCATACGTGTG
>NW_007253746.1:523778-525388 GCF_000164805.1 Carlito syrichta | reverse complement strand
CCAGCAATGCAGAAGCGTTCCTTTTTCTCCACATCCTCACCAGCATCTGTTGTTGTTTGTTTTATTAATGATGACCATTCTTACTGGGGTTAGATGGTATCTCATTGTGATTTTGATTTGCATTTCTCTGATGATGAGTAAGGCTGAGCACTTCTTCATGTGTCTGTTGGCTGCCCGTATATCTTCTTTTGAGAAGTGTCTATTCATGTCTTTTGCCCACTTTTTAATGGGGCTGTTTGTTTTTTTCCTTTTGGTGCGTTTGAGTTCCTTGTGGATCCTAGATGTTACGACTTTGTCAGATATACAATTGGCAAATATTTTTTCCCTGCTCTCTTGATGGTTTCTTTTGCTTTGCAGAAGCTCGTTAGTTTGATGAGTCCCACTTGTCTGTCTTATTTCTTAAGGTATGGGCATTTAGGGTTCTGAATAGGAATTGGTGGCCAGTTCCAATTTCCATAAGGGTGTCTCCTGTGTTTTCTACGATTCTTATAGTTTAAGGATTTCCGTTTAGGTCTTTGATTCATTTAGAGTTAATTTTTGTGTATGGTGATAAGTAGGGGTCTTGTTTCCATTTTCTGCATGTGATCAGCCAGTTTTCCCAGCACCATTTACTGAATAGGTTCTCCTCTCCCCAGTGGTTGTTGTTGGGGGCTTTGTCAAAGATGTGTTGGTTGAGAAATTGAGGCTTTGCTTCCGGAATCTCTGTCCTGTTCCATTGGCTCTATTGCTTGTTCTTATACCAATACCAGACTGCAAAACTACATTTTAATATGTAGTTTCACAGTCCAGATGCTAATCAATAATGAATGGTGTGTCAGACAATGGTAAATCTGTATTTAAGAAGCAGTAATAAAGACAGCAAAAATTTTGAGAGTAGTCAGAAAGATAGGCAGTAAAGACAGCTAGTGGTATATCAGGAATGTGGAGAGGAAAGAACTTGTCATGGAGACGTTGGTTGTGTAGCATGCTACACAAAGCCGAAGCAGAAGGGGCCTTGGGTTTGGCATTAATTGTCACTGTTAGCATTTAAGAAAGTAGTTTCAGTTTGAAAGGGGGCAGAATCCAGATTGCAAAGGGTTGGCAGTGAAATAGGACTCAGGCTACTTTTTTTAAAAAATGTGAAGATAAGAAAAATGTGAAGATGAAAGAACAGAAGTGGAATTGTTTTATACCTAGACAGTGTGACCGAAAGAAGTAGGGTCAGGGAAATTTGTAGGCAGAGAGGCAGGAGGGATTAAGAGAGAAGGGTAAGAGGGGAGGCAGACTGTAAGGACATGATATTGAAACAGAAGGAAGGAGAAGGTCTTCATACAAGGAAGAATTTTAGATAAAATGGAGAGGAAGTTGAAGGGATTTACACCTGTTGGCCTCTGATAAAATACATCTTTTACTAAGAATGAGAAGAGTGACAACAGAACGAGGTTGGGGATTTGAAGAGATTCTTTGGGTAAGAGCAAAAAATAAGTCAGAAGAGGCTGGGCTCAGTGGCTCAGCCTGTAATCCCGCGCACCTTTGGGAGGCTGTGGGGAGTGAATTGCCTGAGCCCGCGGGTTCGAGACCCGCCTGGGCAGGCAAGACCTCATCTCTACAATAAATTAAAAAATTAGCCG
>NW_007253746.1:492843-523653 GCF_000164805.1 Carlito syrichta | reverse complement strand
GGAAGGCTGAGGCGGAAGGATCGCCAGATCCCAGCAGGTCGAAGCTGCGGTGGGGAGCAGCTACTGCACTCCAGTCTGGGCGACAGAGTGAGACTCCAACTCAAAAAAAAAAAAAAAGTCAGAAGAGCTGAAAATTCTCAAAGCTGTCAAATTGCAGAGATTTACAGATGGAGGGAATGAAGTCTAGGGTAGACACTGAGAGGCCACTTGTCCTGTCTCTGGAAGTACACTCAGAGTGGCCATGCAGGGAAGTCCCTTCCTATAGGGCAGTTAAGGAATTAACTTGATAGACGTTTTAGGGACAAAGTGGAAGAAAAAGAAGGAATGAAAACCAAATGTTGAAAGTATATTGGAAAAGTGACCACTATGAGTATTCCTAATTTCACACCAAGATTGCTGATACAGATGGTCCAATGGAGGCCTAAAATTGACCTGTTACGGATTTTTAGGGTAATGACACTAAAAAGTTTTTTTTTTCTTTTCTGAGGTTTATGTGATACTTCTAATTTGTGTATGTGCTGTAGGACTCATGCTAATAGCTGAAAGTCTTATTAGCTCTCTTTCCCTTAGAGATAATGTAGAGCTATGCAAGACACTCCAAAATACAAAATCTTCTTTAGAATCCTGAGGTGTGTGTCTAAAGTTGAGAACTACTGGTGTAAACCATTGTGGAATTCTCTCTTTAACATATTAAGAGCTTTCTTGCCTGCATAGTTTTCTCTGTCCTCGATGATTTGTAGTCAACTTGAACATTTTCTGTTGTATTGTGGCATGGAGCAGTGATGCTCCTGGCAGCTGGCAGAATCTGTCAGGTTATCCCCATGATAGCTGGTCTCAGGTTGCTATGGCTTTTAAATGTGTATACCTCACATGTGTTTTTGTACTCTATTTGTCAGTTGTCACTTGCTGTGTGCTCTGCAGGTAGCACCCTGTGCTGCTCCTGCTACACTTGACTGTCAGCTGCTTCTAATAACTTGTAACCTGGGCAAGAAGCTGATGAAAGCCCGTTTACCTGTACTAAGAGATAGTAGATGATGAACAGTGGTGTCGAGTAGATATTTTGATCATTTCTGGTTCTAGCTATGTTTTGAGTGGCAGAAGTTGTCAGGAGCTCCTCTCTGGAGAAATAATAGAATTGAGAAAAACTTGAGTTTATAGAAGGTAGAAAAAACAAATTCCTTTTACCGTGACTTTATATCCACTCCCTCCTCTTTTCTTAAAACCTAAGTAAAGTAAAGCTGAATAAGGACATTACAGGATGGGGGAGATGGTTTTTAACTAACATTAAAAATACTTAGATACCAAGTACAGCCAATGCAAATGATAGATATTTGAATCTCCAAAATCTTTCTCTTGATTTTTTTTTTTTTTTGAGTCGGAGTCTCACTGTCGTCCAGGCTGGAGTGCAGCAGCCCAGGCTGGAATACAGCGGCTCAGGCAATCCTTTGCCTCAACCTGCTCTGCCTCAGCCTTCCAAGTAGCTGGACCAAAATCTTTCTTATCAATATAAGTGAAGGCCAGATATCTCCTAAAATGTAATAATGCTGTATACTTTCATTCACTTTTGAACTCGAATATGATAATGATATTCCATGCTGCTACTCAGTACTTTACAAGAGTAAATCATTAAAGAAAAAATCGAGTCTGAATCTAAAATGATACTTTATTTCAGGGCACAAAAAATGGATTTTGTGCATGTGAAGCAATAATGAGTTTTTTGCGCAGCTCTTTCCCAAAACTGTGAAGTTAATCTTGCAATAATAGATTTAGTTGTTTGGGGGATAATACCAGACAGCTCCACCTGTGTTGGGCATTTCCCTACCAGGCTTCTCAGTGCTTACACACTACTCCTAGCATAGGAGACACGGGGGTTCTCCTCTGTGACGGTCTCAAAGGATCAGACTTCACTTTTTTTTTAGTTTTTGGAGTCTCACTCATTCTGTTGCCCAGGCTGGAGTGCAGTGGCACCCTCACGGCCACTGCAGCCTCGACCCGCTGGGATCAGGTGATTCTTCTGCCTCAGACTTCCAAGTAGCTGGAAGTACAGGCACACACCACCTTGCTCAGCTAATTTTTTGATTTATTGTAGATAAGAGGTTTTGTCAAGTTGCCCAGGCTGGTCTCAAACCCCTGGGCTCAGGTAATCCTTTTGCCTTGGCCTCCCAAAGTGCTGAGATTACAAACTTGAGCCACCATGCCTGACTACACTTAATTTTTGAATGTGTAATACTCCCTTGAATATCACTTTCTGTGAAAGGATTATATATACTATAAAAAGTAAGTGGATTTGTTTGTAAATACCTCTGATTGGGAATTCTAGAGTATGAATTTTCTATAGGTTGATTATATAAAAGTGACTTAAATTGGTAAAAATGTTGAGACTGTATTTATCATTTAAAAATTGGAATCAGGATTGTTAACTAGTCTTTTTTGCAGTTATCTGTCTCAACATCCAGTTTATTTTTACATTTCCTTTGGCTGCATAGTATTGAGAACATTTGAAGTCATGCAATTAGCTACAGATGTCTTTTTGTTTTGTTTTTTTTTTTGAGTTGGAGTCTCACTCTGCTGTCCAGGCTGGAGTGCACCACAACCTCAATCTGCTGGGCTCAAGTTATCCTTCTTCCTCAGCCTTCCAAGTAGATGGAACTACAGGCATATGCACCACCACGCCCAGCTAATTTTTTGACTTGTTATGGAGATGAGGTCTCACCAAGTTGTCTAGGTTGATCTGAAACCCATTCTCAGGCAATCCTCTTACCTTGGCCTCCCCAAATGCTGGGATTATAGGCGTGAGCCACTGTGCCCAGCCAGATGTCAACATTTTTGAACAGCTCTTCTTGAATAATAGTGTTCAATTAAACTAATCCAGAAAAGTAACAGAGAAATAATGGAAAATGTTTGTTTCAAGAATCTATCACAGCCAGGCATGGTGGTTCATGCCTATAATCCCAGCACTATGGGAGGTGGAGGTGAGAGGATTGACTGAACTCAGGGGTTTGAGACCAGTCTGAGCAACATGGCGAGACCTCGTCTCTACAATAAATAAATTTTTTAAAAATTTAAGCAGGTGTGGTGGCACATGCCTGTAGTTCTAGCTACTTGGAAGGCTGAGGTGGAAGCATTGCCTGAGCCCAGCAGGTTGAGGCTGTGGTGGCCGTGAGCATGCCACTGCACTCCAGCCTGGGCAACAGAGTGAGACTTGGACTCAAAAAAAAAAAAAAAAAAATGAATCACTTTTGGTATTTCATAACTGTTGACATTTCTAATCTCAGATGATGGACAAGAGCCGGGCTCGGTAGCTCAGCCTGTAATGCCGCACCTTTGGGAGGATGAAGTGAGTGGATTGCCTGAGCCCGCGGGTTCGAGACCCGCCTGGGCAGGCGAGACCCCATCTCTACAATAAATCAAAAAGGTAGCCGGGCATGGTAGCACATGCTTGTAATTCCGGCTACTCGGAAGGCTGAGGCGGAAGGATTACCGGATCCCAGCAGGTTGAGACTGCGGTGGCCGGGAGCGGCTACTGCACTCCAGTCTGGGCGACAGAGTGAGACTCCAACTCAAAAACAAACAAACAAACAAACAAAACAAATGATGGACAAGAAACAAGCAAAACTTAAAATTACAGCCAAAACTATCAATAACAGCATGTTATACATCTACTTTAAGACGTGTTTTATTAAAATTAAAATGTAGAGAATTTACCAGAGTCATATATACTCGTGGGTTAAAACAGAAAATCAAATCATACTAAGAGGTTTATTGTGAAGAACAGTGATCCTTTGCTTCTTTTTTCTTCTTCTTCTTTTTTTTTTTTTTTTGTAGTCAGAGTCTCACTGTTATCCAGCCAGGCTGGAGTGCAGTGGCATGCTCACAGCCACAGCAGCCTCAACCTGCTGGCTTCAGGTGATCCTTCCACCTCAGTCTTCCAAGTAGCTGAAACTACAGGTGTGCGCTGCCATGCCCAGCTTATTTTTTGATTTATTGTAGAGACAAGGTCTCACCAAGTTGCCCAGTGCTGAGATTACAGGCTTGAACCACCGTGCCCAGCCAGTCCTTTGCTTCTAACTCTCCCCAGCTTCCTAGAGGCAACTGCTTTTTATTGTTTTTAGTTATTTGTTCTGCTGGATACTGAAATAATAAGTAACCAGCTGGGCACAGTGGCTCACACAACCCAGCACTTTTCATGTAATTATTGGTAAGTTTGAACTTAAGTCTGTCTTTTGTTTTGTTTTCTATTTGTTCCCTATACTTAATTCCTGTTCTCTAGTTCTCTTTATTATGTGTCTACTTTATTTCCACCTTTCATATTTGGACCTTTGTTTCAGTATTTTTTTTTTTTTAATGTTTCATACTAAGTCCAAAAAGCCAGTTGAAAGCACTCTCTGGGCAGAATCTGTTGATAGGTGAGCTATACCTCAAGTCAGTTAGAGAGTTAGCTCTTTTTTTGAGAAGGTATTTGTTTTGAAGGTTTCTTACCTAGAGAAGAAACCTTGTTTTTCTAGTGGACCAGTTGCCTAGTGGTCACTCAGGAAATGCCATCAACTTTTCCTTACAAGTTCTGCACTGTTGTCTCAGCAGTATTTGCCTCATATGAAGTCAACAATACACACTTAGGTATGTAGGCAGGCGACATCACTTATATTAACAGGCAGCAAGAAGTTTCTAATTCTGGGTAAGACAGAGCAAGCACACTATCTTGTCAGTCCTGCTGAATATCTATACAACTCAGACAAAGTGCATGGAGCAGCTATTTGAGGACTCTGAAGATTAAATAGTGGTGGACAGATTGGTGAAAAAGACCAAAACTCAGAGTACCACCAACCAGCTATGAGTTTACCATTTTTTCCCTTCTGTTGTCCTCCACTGTGAACATAATACCGCTAAGTCTGGAAGGGGAAATGGGAACCAGGGCACAGAAAGATTGCCAGGAGAAGCCCTATGGTTTTGGCTCAAGGGACAGAAAAGGAAACACCTAAAACTTGGAGTGAAAAGATTATTTTGTCTTTTCTTTCTTCTCATGCACCCCAGCCCCCAAACAGTCTTGTAGTGGTGGCGATGGGAGCTTGAAGGAGCCAAAATTCTAGGAGAACCTCTCTGATTGGTGGAGTTGTGGGGCCAGCCTACATTGATTTTTCTCTGTGTGCATTCTTTGGCTGGACCCAGGCACAATTGCAGAAGTACAGGGCAGAGTAGGATAATCAAAGCCCCAGCTTTTTGACTGGAGGACCAAAAGAATAGCCCTGGAAACCAGAAAGTTCCAGGTAGATTGCAGAGAGGGAGGAGTTCAGGAAACTGGGCCATGAGGCTGTTTGTGATCTCCTGGGCTCTTTCCCAAGCTGTACCAGGTATACATCTGCTTCTGATCAGCATAAGAAAGGCTTTTTGAGAACTGAACTAACAAAATGACCACCATCCAAGACCCAGAATGGCCACACAGTGGCATACATGTGGAACAGATAGAAATAACATTGCAGAAACTTTGTAACTGTAATGACATTGAAACCAAAGTTCAGAGGACAGGTTGCAGCTTGCAGCCTGAGTCTAATTAGGTCAACCATCTGCTAAAACAAAAGTGTCAGCATTCATAGGACTTAGACAAGATCCAGAGTCTCATAATGGATACAATACAAAATTAGCATATGAAAGACTAGGAAAATTTCAACTTTTTTTTTTAATTTTCAAATTGTAGGGTACAATTCAGGGTTGGTTATACAAACATTCATCGTGCAGATACCCCTGTTGATGAGGTGTGCCCCCTCAATCAGATTTCAACTACTGTCATTCCCACCTCCCCACCGCAGTTTCTAACTACTGTCAGTTCTTTTCTTATAGTATTATGATAGTTGTTCATGGTCCACTTATGAGTGAGAACATGTGATATTCAGCTCGTTTTTATGAAAGATGGAAAATTTCAACTTTTGAGAGAAAAGACAGCAGTACTGAGATGACACAGATGTTGGAACTATATGACAAAAACAAAACATCTACCATAGAAACCCTAACCCCAACAGGCATTCCCAAATATTCTTTAAAAAGAGATGACAGATGAGACAGTGAACCTGAAGATAAGATCATAAAAATTGTCTAACCTGAATCATAGCAGGGCATGAGAAGAGGAGAAGGTATGTGGTGTTGAAGAAATATTAGAAGAAATAATTGCTGAAAACTTTTCAAATTTGACAAAAGATGTGAAATATTAATTTAAGAAACTCAGTGAACACAAACAAAATAAACCCAAAGAATTCCACACCCAGACATAATGGGCACGCTACTGAAGACACATTAAAAATCATGAAAGCATCCAGAAAAAAGTACATTAGGTGTGGGAGTACAATTAAAATCACTGTGATTTCTCATTAGAAACTATGGAGGCCAGGACAGATTCACACTATGTTTTTAAAGTGATGAAAGAAAAGAATTCTTAACCCAGAATTCTCTGTCCAGTGAAGATATCCTTCAAGAATGAGAGTGAAATAAAGCATGCTCAGTTGAAGAAAAACTAAAGGGATTTTGTTGCCAGCCTTCTGCTCCAAAAGAATTCCTAAGGAAAGTTCTTTAGACAATAAATGTAATAGTTACTTTGATCTTTTCTTTAAAAAGTGTTTTATCATTAAAGGCAAAAGTTATGTTAGCTGATGGAGTTTCAAATGCATTTAAATATAATGTGTGAGACAACTATGACAAAGTGGAAAGAGAGAAGGAGCCAAGGATAAGGATACAATACAAAATTAGCATATGAAGGACTGGGAAAATCTGGACTTTTAAGGGAAAAGACAACAGTGCTGAGATGACACAAATGTTGAAATTACATGGAAAAAAAAATCTATCATAAAAACCCTAACCCCAACAGGCAATCCCAAATATTCTTTTTTTTTTTTTTTTTTTAGTTGGAGTCTCACTCTGTCGCTCAGACTGGAGTGCGGCCAACCGCAGCCTCAACCTGCTGGGCTCTGGCAATCCTTCTGCCTCAGCCTTCCAAGTAGCTGGAACTAGAGGCACACACCACCACGCCCAGTTAGTTTTTTGATTTATTGTAGAGATAAGGTCTCTCCAAGTTGCCCAGGTAGGTCTCGAACCTGCTGGCTCAGACAATCCACTCACCTCGGCCTCCCAAAGCACAGGATTACAGGCTGAGCCACCAAGTCCAGCCCCAGATATTCTTAAAATAGAGATGATAGAGGAGTCAGTGAACTTGAAGATGAGATAATAAAAATTATCTAATCTGAACCATTACAGAGTGTTCCAAAATTTGTATCCATGGGATTTGAATTTATGGAAGTGACAGACAACACAGAGAGGTCAGTGCCATTGAAAGAAGAGTTTGTTACATTTACTGAGAAGAGGGTATGCCACACAATGCAGGGTGGTCAGGTTTTGGTTAGGAGGCAGAAGCAGGAGCAAGGGGAGGAGACTTCACTGGGACTTCTGTGGGAAAGACAAGGCAGGGCGGGGTAAACAGTTTAGGATTGTCTAGCTTGAGTAATACCTACAGGCCTTATAGGAATTGTCTCTAGTTGTCTGTTACCTGGCCCTAGGTTGACTTAGAACGGGAAATACTGGCTTGGTGCATGAGAGTTAGATGAGGAGGTGGGTGGAGGCCCCGACATGAAAGACATGCTCCAGGCCGGGCTCAGTGGCTCAGTGACTCAGCCTGTAGTCCCAGCACTTTGGGAGGCCAAGGTGAGTGGATTGACTGAGCTCGTGGGGTTCGAGACCCACCCAGGCAACTTGGCAAGACCTCATCTCTACAATAAATCAAAAATTAGCTGGGTGTGGTAGCACACACCTATAGTTCCAGCTACTTGGAAGGCTGAGGCAGAAGGATCACTGGAGCCCAGCAGGTCGAGGCTGCGGTGGCTGGAAGCGTGCCACTGCCCTCCAGCCAGGGTGACAGAGTGAGACTCCAACCCCCTCCAAAAAGAAAGGCATGCTCCAGACAAGCTGTCCACCACCTCTAGCTGGGGGGGGGGGGGGACATGAAGGGGGCATGTGGCACACTCTCCCCAGTTCTGAAAGCCCCCCAGTGTCAAAACAGCATAAGATACAGAAAGTTTAAAACATGATTAATGCAAGTGGTGCAGTTTGTGAAATGGAATATTAATTATAAGTGGACCATGAAAACTAAATATTTGTATTGTAATTGCTAGTATCACCATTTAAAAACTACATGATGATATGAAGAGATATAGTTTAAAATGCAATAAATTATGATGCTGCAAAATATTTGTATAATACAGAAGGCCAAATAGGACAGGAATCAAGTATAGGGAACAAACAGAAAACAAAAATGGTAGACTTAATTCCAAATGTACCAATTGTTACATACAAAGTAACTAGTATATAAACACACCAAATTGTATTTTTTGTTTATTTATTGAGTCAGAGTATCAGTCTCACCTAGGCTGGAGTATAGTGGCATGCTCACGGCCACCGCAGCCTCAACCTGCTGGGCTTAGATGATCCTTCTGCCTCAGCCTTCCCAGTAGCTGGAATCACAGGCGCACACACACCATCATGCCCACGTAATTTTTGATTTATTGTAGAGATGAGGTCTCACCAAGTTACCCAGGCCAGTCTCGAATCCCTGGGCTCAGGGCAGTCTTCTCACCTTGGCCTCCCAAAGTGCTAGGATTAAATGTGTGAACCACTGCGCCTGGCTAATAAACACACCATTTAAAAGAGACAGTTAGAATGGATTAAAAACATATAACCAAACCATATATTGTCATCAGCAAATTTATTTCAAATATAATAATACAAGTAAGTTAAAAGTAAAAGGAGGAAGAACATACATCATGCAGACATTAATCAAAAGAAAGCTGAGATGACATTATTACTATCATGCAAAGTAACTTTCAAAGCAAAGACAATTACCAGAGATAAAGACATCACATCATGATAAGAGAGTCAATTCAACAAGATATTATGTAGCAATGCTAAATGTGTATATTCCTAACAATAGAGCTGTAAAATATGTAAAGAAAAACTGACAGAACTGAAAGGAGAAAGTAATTATAGTTGGAGACTTCAACATCCTTCTCTCAGCAATTGATAGAGCATTAAACAGAAAATCAGTAAGCACATCGACACCACCGACAGTCAATTCTATTCTTTATAAGTGCCCACAGAGCTATCAAGATAGACCTTACCCTGGGCCATAAAACAAATCTCAAGCCGGGCTCGGTGGCTCAGCCTATAATCCCGCGCCTTTGGGAGGCTGAGGTGAGTGGATTGCCTGAGCCCGCTAGTTCAAGACCCGCCTGGGCAGCGAGACCTCATCTCTACAATAAATAAAAAAATCAGCCAGGCGTGGTAGCGCAAGCCTGTAATTCCGGCTACTTGGAAGACTGAGGCAGAAGGATCTCCAGAGCCCAGCAGGTCAAGGCTGCGGTGGCCGGGAGCGGCCACTGCACTCCAGTCTGGGTGACAGAGTGAGACTCCAACTCAAAAAACAAAACAAAACAAAACACAAATCTCAATACATGTAAAAGAACTGAAATGATACAGAGTGTTCTGACCACAGAGGAATCAAACTAAATCTCCAAATAATCAAAAACAACACACTTCCAAATAATGGGCTAAGGGAAATTTGAAAAAATGCATTGAATTAAATGAAAATGCAACATATCAAAATTTTGGGACGCCACTAAATCAGTGCTTAAATGCTGACATTAAAAAAAAATAAAAGCAGCTGGGCTCGGTGGCTCAGCCTGTAATCCCACGTCTTTGGGAGGCTGAGGTGAGTGGATTGCCTGAGCCCACGGGTTTGAGACCTGCCTAGGCAGCGAGACCTCATCTCTACAATAAATCAAAAAAATCAGCCGGGCGTGGTAGCGCATGCCTGTCATTCCAGCTACTGGGAAGGCTGAGGCGGAAGGATCGCCGGAGCCCAGCAGGTTGAGGCTGCGGTGGCCAGAAGCGGCCACTGCACTCCAGTCTGGGCGACAGAGTGAGACTCCAACGCAAAAAAAATAAATAAAAGCATCCGTCTAAGCTCTCACTTCAAGAAACAAAAAACGAAGGACAGAATAAACCCAAAGCAAGCAGAAGAAAGGAAATACAATAGATAAGTGCAGAAATTAATGAAGCTGAAAAACACAGAAACAATAGAGAAAATTAGTGAAGCAAAAGCTTGTTCTTTGCAAAGATCAGTAAGATTGACAAATCTCCCATCAAGAGAGCAAGGAGACAGCCCACAGAATGGGAAAAAATATTTGCCAACTGTATATCTGACAAAGTCCTGACATCTAGGATCTACAAGGAACTCAAATGCACCAAAAGGAAAAAAACAAACAGCCCCATTAAAAAGTGGGCAAAAGACATGAATAGACACTTCTCAAAAGAAGATATACGGGCAGCCAACAGACACATGAAGAAGTGCTCAGCCTTACTCATCATCAGAGAAATGCAAATCAAAATCACAATGAGATACCATCTAACCCCAGTAAGAATGGTCATCATTAATAAAACAAACAACAACAGATGCTGGTGAGGATGTGGAGAAAAAGGAACGCTTCTGCATTGCTGGTGGGAATGTAAGCTAGTGCAACCTCTTTGGAAGACAGTGTGGCGATTTCTGAAAGAACTAGAAATTGACCTTCCATATAACCCAGCAATTCCCCTATTGGGAATATGCTTGGGGGAACTCAAATCATTCTACAAAAAAGATAGCTGCACACGTATGCTTGTTGCAGCTCTATTCACAATAGCAAAAACATGGAACCAACCATGTTGTCCATCTAAGCTGGACTGGATAAAAAGAATGTTGGTACATATATACAATGGGATATTGTGCAGCCATAAAGAAGGACAAACATATGGACTTTGCAGCAACTTGGATGGATTTAGAGTCAATCATACTCAGTGATCTATCACAGAAACAAAGAAGAGAGTACCATATGTTCTCACTCATAAGCGGACCTTGAACAATTATAATACTACAAGAAAGGAATTGGCAGTAATGGGAAACTGTCAGGGGAGGGGGGATGGGATTGGCAGTTGAGGGAAACTGCTAGGGGAGGAAGGGGCACACCTCATCAACAAGGGTACCTGCATAATCGACGTTTGTATACCTAACCCTGAATTGTACCCCACAGCTTTATAATTAAAAAAAAAAAAAGATTGACAAATCTCTTAGTAGTACTAATGAAGATAAGAGAGAAGATGCAAGCTACTAACATCAGGAATGAAATAGGACTGCTCTGCAGACATCACAATAATAAGGAAATACTACAAACAAGTCTATATACATAAATTTGGCAACTTAGATGAAATGGACCAGTTCCTAAAAAGGCACATACTACCATGACTTGGCTGGTATCAGATATATAATTTGAATAGCCTTATAGCTATTAAGGAAATTTAATAATTTTTTTTTTTTGCCCAGAGGAACTCAGATCATTCTACAAAAAAGATATATGCACACACGTTTATTGCAGCAGTGTTCACAATAGCAAAAACATGGAGCCAACCATGCTGCCCATCGAAACCTGACTAGATAGAAGAAATGTGGTACATATATACAATAGAATATTGCACAGCCGTAAAGGAGGACAAACTTGTGAACTTCACAGCAACTTGGATGGATTTAGAGTCTATCATACTCAGTGATCTATCATAGAAACAGAGAACTGAGTACCACATATTACCATAATACTATAAGAAAGGGATTGGCAGTAGCCGTAAATTGCAAGGGGGAGGGACACATAGCATCAATAAGAGAACTTGATCCCAAACCAAGCCAAGTAGACACCAAAGAGAGGCCCAAACTTACCTGTATGATGATAACTTGTATACCTAATCCTGAATTCTACCCCACATCTTTAAAATTAAAAAAAAATTTTTTTAAATAATTTTTTTGCTTTTCTTATTTTTATAGACTTAGGGAGTACAGGTGCATTTTTGTGACATTGATATATTGCTTAGTGGTGAAGTGTGGTCTTTTAGTGTAACCATCACCCAAATAGTGTACATTGTACTCAATAGAGCTGATAACATTAAAAAGCAACCAGTGATAGAATTGTTGCAGAACCCTTTCTTACTATAGCAATAAGAAATATTCATCCACATATACATCAACCATTGGGGGCATATTTAATCAATTTAAATATATATCTTCTAATAATTCACTTTTATATTTAATAATTATTAAATCTATAACACATATATAATATGAATTAATTTTTAAACTCCCATAAAAGAAATCTCCAGACTCAGATTATTACACTGGAGAATTCGACAAATTTTAAAATGAATTAACATCAATTCTACACGACCTTTTTCAGGGAATGCAAGAGGGCAGAACACTTCCTAACTTGTATAGCCAATATTATCCTGATGTTAAACCCAGACAAACCCAGTACCAAAAGGAAAACTAGGGACCAAAGTCCTTTGTGAATGTAGATGCAAAAGAGATTCTTTTTTTTTTTTTTTTTTTGAGTTGGAGTTTCACTCCATCGCCCAGACTGGACTGCAGTGGCATGCTCCTGGCCACCACAGCCTCGACCTGCTGGACTCCAGTGATCCTTCCGCCTCAGCCTTCCAAGTAGCTGGAACTATAGGCGCGTGCTACCATGCCTGGCTAATTTTTGATTTATTGTAGAGATGAGGTCTCGCCAAGTTGCTTGGGCAGGTCTCGAACCTGCAGGCTCAGGCAATCCACTCACCTCGGTCTCCCAAAGCACTGGAATTACAGGCTGAGCCACCGAGCCCGCCAAAAGACAAATTCTTAATAAGATATTTGCAAATAGATTTAGCAGTATACACCATGACCAAATAAAGATTATTTCAGGGTTGCAAAGCTGGTTCAGTATCCAAAAATCAATGTAACTCACCATATTGACAGGCTGAAGAAGAAAAATCAGATTATATCATTTGATGCAGTAAGGTATTTCACAAACTGCAACACCCATTCCTGTCCATGGTTGTAGAAAACTAGATATCTTTTTCAACATGATAAAGAACATCTCTAAAATACCTACATCTAGCATCTTAGTGGTGAAAGACCAAACTCTTCTCCCTTTAAACTATGAATAAGGTAAGCATAACAGCCTTTACCACTGCTCTTAATAATGCTTTTCTTTTTTTAGCTTGTGAACAAGGCAAGCGTGTCACTTCTCACCACTGCAGTATGATGGGAAAATAAAAAAGATATAAATCAGAAAAGAAAAAATAGTTTAGTTGATATAGTTGTCTGCATAGAAATTCCCCAAGAATCTACACACACACACACACACACACACACACACACACCCTTGATTAGGAATAAGTATTCAGGAAGATTGTAGGATAACATGTTCAACATAACAAAAACCAGTTGTGGTTTTCTATACTAACAGACACAAAATTTTAAATATAGTACTATTTACAGTCACTCTGAAAAATGAAATTCTTAAGTGTAAAAATCTAGCAAAACAGGTACTGGTCTTGAATACCCAAAACTAAAAATGCTGGTGGAAAAAAGCAGAGATCTAAATAAATGCAGAGACATACCAGGTTTATGGATCAGAAGGTGCAGCATATGTCAATTCCTGACACATTGATGTCAATTGCTGACAAAATTATAGCAAGATATTTTATAGACATAGACAAGATCCTAAAATTTGTGGGAAAATACAGGAACTAGAAAACTAAGCAGTTTTTGGGTTTTTTGTTTTTTTTGAGTTGGAGTCTAACTCCATTGCCCAGACTGGACTAAAACAGTTTTTAAAATAAAAAAGGAGAACCATCATTCACTGCCCAATTTCAAGACATCATGCAGTTATAGTAACCAAAATATGGTATTGGTGAAGGGGTAGATACATAGATTGAAACACAATTGGGAGCTCAGAAGTAGTCCCACATGCAGATGTTTGGGGCCAACTGACTTTTGACAAAGCTGCAATTCAGTGGTTCAAAGGGAAGTCTTTTTAAGAAATGATGCCAGAACAGTTTGATATATGTAAGCAAAAATGTGAACCTCAACCTTAACCTCACACCTTATATAAAAATCTACTTAAAATGGGTCATAGATTCAAATGTTAAACTTAGAAGATAACATATGAGAAATCTTTGGAACCCAGGGCTTGGTGGAAAAAATAGCGATAAGTTGAACTTCCTTAAAATTAAAAACTTTTACTCTCACAAAGTACCTGTTAAGACGACGGGAACACAAGCTATAAACTAGGGGAAAATATCTAAACCATGTAGAAAGACTCATGTAGAATATATAAAGAACCGTCAAAACCCAGCAATAAAAAAAATCCAACTAGTAAATGGACAAAACAGACAAAAGGGATATGGAGAGATTTGTGAAAGGCCACAAAATTACAGCTAGATAGTAGGAATTACTTCTAGTGTTCTTTAAGCATGTAGGGTGGCTATAGTTAACAGTAGTGCATAATTTCAAAAAGTTAAGTAGGAGGACATTGAATGTTCTCAACACAATGGTAAATGAGATGATGGGTGTGATAATTACCTTGATCTGATTACTGTACGTTATATTTATTGAAACATCACTATGTACCCCCATAAATATGTACAATTATCCTTTGTTGATTTAAGAAGTAAAATTTTTAAAAGAAAGAAAATGGACAAAAGGAATAAGACATTTCACCAAAGAGGATGTGTAGATGATAAATAGTACATGGAAAGATGTTCAACATCACTAGCTATTGTATCAATGTAATGTCCTGACTTGGATAGTGTACTATAATTGCTTAAAGTGTAATGATTAGGGGGAACTGAATGAAGAGTGCACAGGATCTTTATGCCTTACCTTTGGAGCCTCTCTTGAA
Source organism: Carlito syrichta (assembly GCF_000164805.1). NCBI lineage: Eukaryota > Metazoa > Chordata > Mammalia > Primates > Tarsiidae > Carlito > Carlito syrichta. The sequence continues at coordinate 508,876 of NW_007253746.1, read as the reverse complement.
CCTATAATTATTTCAAAGTAATTTTTTTTTGTTAACCCTTAAATCCATAACCTAAAAGCAGCATTATTTCAAATAAGTAATAGCTAAATGTTGCCCTTTTGGAGGTCTTCAGGTATGTGGACACAAGTATTTAACACTGCTGTAAATTCAGGAAGAAGGGATGATGAGCTTATGTACTCTGTGTTTAACTACCATATTAGCAAAACTAGTAGACTTCCCTATTAATAAGACTAAGTTCCTCTGTCCAGCACCTCCATGCTTCACCACCAAGAACACAAACACTCCGAGGTGTGTTCAGAAGGACATAAGATAGCAAAGAAATCCTGGCTGAACATCATAGTGCTTAGGTCATGCTTTTTCCTCTGACATTTTCTTCATGTATCTGGTGTTCCGTCTATTTACAGGGATGTTGTAGTTCTAAATTATAGATACAGATGGAATATGTACACACGTTTGAATATAAATTCTAACTGAAGATGTGTGCCCATCAACATGGCAAGTGTATAGTAGATACAAGCTTACAAAGCCTCTTTTGGACTGGTGCTGCACAAGTTTAACTTTTAAACAGCACTGTTTTTGGTAACGACATTCTAATTTTAGTTTAAAGTATAGATGAGGTATCTCTAGGGTCATTTCTTTCCTCTTTTTTTTTTTTTTTAAAGTGATGGGGTCTCACTGTATTGCCCAGGCTGGTTCTCCAACTCCTGGCTTCAAGTGATCTTCCTGCCTTGATCTCCCAAAATGCTATAATTACAGATGTGAGCTACTGCACTATGCTAATTTCTTACAAGTATCTGTACAGAAAGCTTTCACCGATAATTTCAAGTAACAGTGTTGTTGTTATTTAACAAGCACTTACTATGTGCAAGGCACTGTCAGGACTTTGAAATTCGTTATCTCAGAATTCTTTCAAAATCTCTGCAATTACACTATGCTTTTCTCTCTTTTACAATTGAAGAAACTGGGCTCGGAGGGGTTAAATAACTTGAGCAAGGTAGCACAAGTCATATGGCTGGAATTTGAGACCAAGACACAGATAACCAGAGCCAAAGTTATTAACAAGTCTGTTCAGTGCGTGCCACTTGCTTCCCACTTCTGCCTCCAGTAGCAGCCTGATTGCTGATGAGCCAAATTCCCTTTCTCACCATCCTTAGACCTCCTTCAGTAATGGTGTCTAAGAACGGTAGTGCTGTCCAGCTTTCTCTGGTTCTGTTAGGTCCGCATTTAGTTTACAAATTTGTATTGTTCCAACCAGATAGAAAAAATTTTTAATTAAATTAACACTTTAGCGGCATTTATTTCTAAATCCCTTTAAGACATCTAAAAACCAAAGGTTCTTGTTATATCTGGAAACCAAGGGTAATAGTAACAAAGCAAGTCAAAGTTTGTTCTCTTGTAAATGATTTATCTTATATCTTGATTATGTTATGGAAGTAATAAATGACTGGTACCAAGCAAAGATGTTCGTTCTTTTTTGTTGTTTTCTGAGTTAGAGTCTCACTCCATCTCCCAGGCTGGAATGCAGTGGCACGCTCAGGGCCACCCCAGTGTTGACCTGCTGGGCTCTGGCGAGCCTTCCGCCTCAGCCTTCCAAGAAGACAGAACTACAAGTGCACACTACCATGCTCGGCTAATTTTTTATGTACTGTAAAGATGAAGTCTTGCCAAGTTGCCCGGGCTGGTCTCTAACCTGTGGGCTTAGGCAGTCCACTTGCCTCAGCCTCCCAAAATGTGGGATTACAGGCTGAGCCACCGAGCCCGGCCAGATGTTTGTTCTTTATAGATATAAATAATTCTAGCCTTGAGTTTATCACCCTTTAGCTTGGCAAATTCCTAAAATCACATGGCAAGACAATTAAAATGTTACACATACCTGCCTTTTAGATTTAGATAAAAAGTTTTTAATTCCTCTAAAGATGATTAAGCAATTTATATCTGCTATTTTTGATGTTATTTAAAACAAGGTATTTTTTTCCAAATTTTCAGCATGCTTGTGGTTTTTATAAAAATCAGCGCAACATTTGTAATTAAATTTGTAACTTGGTATGTGCTATAAGGAGCTTTTGTAAATTTATCTAATTGTTTATTTTCTTTTTACAGGAATATATTAAAGGGATCTGTGAACCTGAACTAGAAGAAAGAGAATGTTACCCCAAGGCCATGCACTGCATTTTTGTTGGGGCAGAGAGCCTGTTTCTGAAGAGCTTAATTCAGGATACTTGTGCTGACCTCTGCATTCTGGACATTGGCCTTCTTGGCATCAGAGGAAGTGCTGAGGCTGTGGTCATGGCTAGGAGTCACATTCAACAGTTTGTAAAGCTCTTTGAGAATAATGAGAACCTACCCAGTAGTCAGAAAGAATCAGAGGTTAAAAGGGAATTTAAACAATTTGTTGAAGCCCGTGCAGACAATTACACAATGGATTTGTTGATTTTGCCCACTTCCTTGAAAAAAGAACTTCTGACACTCACACAAGGTGAGGAGAATCTGTTTGAAATAGGAGATAATGACATTGTTGAAACTAGAGATTCTCAACAAACAGAGTTTATACAGAGTGCTGCCACAGGGCTGAATATTTCCAGAGATGAAATTGTTTTGCAGGAAGATGCAAGAAATAAAGCTGGGACTCCTGTTTCCGAGCTTACAAAACAAATGGACACAGTCTTTTCTAGCTCACCAGATGTGCTTTTTGTTCCAATAAATGGTCTAACCTCAGATGAAGAGGCACTTTCCAAAGAGAGAGTTTGTCACAAACGAAGATCTTCTGATTCTGAAGAAAGGCATACCAAGAAGCAGTTTTCTTTGGAAAATGTTCAAGAGGGGGAGCTTTTACATGATGGTAAGATACCAGCTGGAAATGTAGTTGTTGACCTATCTGACTCTTCTACTGATTCTGAAAATTTAAGTCCAGATATAAAAGACACTACTGAGGAAATGGAATACAACATCCTTGTAAATTTTTTTAAGACCATGGGCTATTCCCAAGAAATTGTTGAAAAAGTCATTAGGGAATATGGGCCATCTACTGAGCCATTACTGCTCTTAGAGGAAATTGAAAAAGAAAATAAAAGGTTCCAAGAAGACAGAGAATTTTCAGCTGGTACTATGTATGAGACCAACAAAACCAAAAATAAAGATGTTTGTAGCAGCGTAAATGAGCTTACAACAGATTCTCCTCCAAAGAAAACACAAACTCACACACAGCATAATATGGTAGAAAAGTTTTCTCAGTTACCATTCAAAGGAGAAGCTAAACCATGTACCTCAAATTGCAAAATTAATACTTTCAGAACAGTGCCAATAGAACAGAAGCATGAAGTCTGGGGCTTAAGCCAGAACTACATTTGTAACATAGACCTTGAAACTGATGGTCTTTCGCCTTCTGTTGCCCCTTCAAGTCCCAAAGAAGTCAATTTTGTTTCAAGGGGAGCTTCAAGTCACCAGCCCCAAATTCTGGTTTTTCCTGAAAATGGTTTACAACAGCAAGCAGAACACTTACTTCCAAATACTCTGAAATCTGCCTGTGAAAAACGCTCAGAATGCTGTAGCTCTCCTCAGTCTAAGACAAATTGTTCAACCCTTTCTCCACCAATGGCGTTACCTTCAGTTACTGATGCAAGGCTGGGAGGACCTTCTGAGCATATTGATTCCTCAGTTACAGGGGTCCAAAGGTTTCGAGATACTCTGAAAGTACCTTACAAGCTGGAATTAAAAAATGAACCAGGGAGAACAGACTTGAAGCACATTGTTATAGACGGGAGCAATGTTGCAATTACGTAAGTCCACTCTGTAAATTATAATTTTAAATAGTGCCCTGAGCATTGTCTCAGAATGGTTTAGGAACTACCCTATGTGTCTGTCTAGTTGATCTATAGTCTTACCTGGGCTATACCTGGGTTGTTTACCTGAGTAAACAACCAGCTGGTGGAAAGGTTTTGTCATTCCATCTTTTAGAGCCATGAACTTTGCTTCCCCCACTGAACTTACTGCCCTTTCATCTAAGGGCAAGAGGTGGTAGAAAATTTATCTTTCACTTTGCATTGCCAAGTAATATGTAATGTACAGGCTTTTCAAGTCAGTAGGTTCTTAGTACTATGAGTACCATTAGATTCTGAATATGAGGATGGAACTTAAGGCAAAAAAGAGATTTTTCTGTCTTGTTATGTTGGACTATGCCTCTCTTGCCAGGAGGTGCAATACTCATAGGTGTGATGCACTTCTGTTGATGGAGTGATAGCAATTTTCTTTCTAAGGAAATTAGTCAGTTTGAGCTTCATCATGGGCCTCTGCTCTTACTAAAAGTTTGTAATATTTATTAAAACCAATATTTATATTTAGCTTGTCTTGGAATTTCTCTTAGGATTCTGGAATTGGGTTTCTTCTCTAAGGGACATTTTAATATCGTGGCTGACAAGAGTATGAGGGTCAGAGTCTCCACTCCACTATGAACCAGCAGTTTGATTTGAGGCAGGTCATTTAACCCGTCTGAGTTTCAGTTGCAGCAATCTGTTGCCTTTTGTCCTGTCTTTATGGACATCTTTATCATGTAATTTCAACAACTGTTGGGTGGTTTGCTTTCAGTTTTCAAAACCAGTCACCCCATTGTTAAAAGAAAACTTGAGTCAAATTAAATGTAGCAGAGGTGAGTTGCACAAAAAATGATTTATGAATCTGGCAGCACCCTGAGTAAGGAGAGGTTCAGAGAGCTCCACCCAGCAAAGTGGCCAGGCAATATTTATAGACAAGAAAAGGAAGTGCCATGCAGAAATAGCTTGATTGGTTACAGCTGTGCTTGCCATAGTTGGGCATGGAGTGGTGAGATATTTGCTTAATATGGACACGATCTGACCATTTGGCACAATTTGCCTGCTTTGATTTGTTGGGGTTCACCTATTTATTATAAGCCTGTACTTTTAGATTGTTGTTTTGAGTTGGAGTCTCACTCTGTTACCCATGGCATTCTCATGGCCACTGCAGCCTCGACCTTCTGGGCTCAGGCAATCCTTCCACCTCAGCCTTCCAAGTGGCTAGAACTACAAGCACGTGCTACCACACCCAGCTTATTTTTTGATTTATTGTAGAGATGCAGTCTTACCAAGTTGCCCAGGCAACCTCTCACCTTGGCCTCCCAAAGTGCTGGGATTACAGGCTTGAGCCACCGTGCCCAGCCCTAATATACTCTTAAGTGAGGTTGCAGTTCACTATGTATGGAGGCAGCATTAGGCCAAATTTAACTTAATATCATTGATTTTGAAGAAATATTCAAGGTCTGGCATTTTAATGGAAACCACAATTCAGGAAGCAGAACACTTGAACAGGGAATAAGGGGGATGTTGCCAAATCTTAAAAATGCTTTGCTGCATTGCTGAATGTTTGTGTCACCTCTTTCCTAGAAATTCTAAAAGATTGATTAATGCTCTGAGATTTTAGAAATACCTATTGAGATTGAAAAATAAGCTTTCTTTTTGGAATATGTATTTACTATGTACTTGTAATTTTTTTAATTTGTGAATTTTTTCATAAGAATTTTCAAAGAAACATATATAATGAATCCCCACGGGCTCATCACCCAACTTCAAGAACTGTCAACTCATAACCAGTCTTGTTTCATCTGTTCCCTCATCTACTGCCTTACACCCCTATTATTTTGAAGGAAAGGTCAGATGTATCATTTATCCATAAATATTTTAGTGTGTATTTTTTTTAAATATAAAGATTCTTTTGCTTTTTATTATTTGACTGAATTGTTGATGCTGTGTTTTGCTGTTAACAGAAAAAAGAAAATGCCAGCATTTCAGATGTTAAAGTTTGAAGACAGGCAGTAAATATATGCAATATGCTTATCTTCATTACCCAGTAATACTGTTCATTGTCATTTCACTTTGTTTTTTTGGCAGCCCTATTGGAGGGAAACCCAGCAAGTGACCCATAGCCACATAGCATTATCTAGGTAAAAAATGTAAAACAATTTCAGTTACCCATACAAAATCCAAGTATCATACAAGTTCTTGGCACAATGGCTCACTCCTGTAATCCCAGCACTTTGGGAGGTCAAGACAAAAAGATTGCCTGAGCCTGCGGATTTGAAATCAGTCTGGGCAACATGGCAAGACTTCATCTGTACAATAAATTAAAAAACTAGCTGGGCGTGGTGGTGTGCACCTGTAGTTCCACTACTTGGAAGGCTGAGGTGGAAGGCACCTGAGCTTAGCAAGTCGAGGCTGCAGTGGCATAAATGTGCCTCTACACTCCAGCCTGGGCAACAGAGTGAGACTGACTCAAAAAAAAAAAAAAAAGTTCCTCATTTTTAGTTTCTTGAACCAAATGATGATATAAACTTTAGGGCACAATTGTGAGTAATACTAATCTTTTTCACTTTTCTGTATGTGGAAAGATTTTCTGATTTTCAAAGAATCATAAATGTTTGTTTTTTTTTTTGAGTTGGAGAATCACTCTGTCGCCCTGACTGGAGTGCAGTGACCGTTCCCGGCCACCACAACCTCAACCTGCTGGGCTCTGGCGTTCCTTCCGCCTCAGCCTTCCAAGTAGCTGAAACTACAGGCACGCGCTACCACGCCCAGCTAACAGAAATGCATATTAACATAGAATGAGCAGTGATAATAATGCCTTTTTTTGGCTTAGACAAATATAGTTTATTTAGAAAATAAATGAGAGAGAGAGAAGGAGAGATTCACTTCCCCAAGGTAGGGGAGGGGGCCAAAGCTAGGAAAACGTGACCTGGCCAGTGCTCACAGAGCCACATGGTGAAACCAAAGTTTAAAAAAAAAATGGCCAATGATGCCAGTTTAAAAGACCTTTTGTAATAGTAACTAGAGGGGTCACTGTTGAAACTTAAGAGTGGTGCTATCTATCCATGACAGGATGTTTTGCAAATCTAGTTCCACCCACTTTGCCCATAGTGTTCCTCCCCAGCCATTGTGATACTCCAAAACACTCCCACATATATTCTAACATCCGTGAGTACTGTACCATCTCTTTTGAAAACCACTGATTATTACACTAAGGGAAAACCTGCAAGCTGACTTGGCATTAATTTTTTTTAACTGATTATCTTGCAAAGATTTGCATTTTCTTTGAATTCACAAATGTCTTAGTGTAAAAATAACACTTTTACAAAAGAGTGTGTTACCCTAAGAAGACAGACTTTAATTTGATGTAGATTGTTCTGAAAATATCACTTATTAAAATGAATGCTTATTCCAGAGGAGAAACTGCTTGAGTGCAGTAGCATAATCAGGGCTACTGCAGCCTTAACCTGCTTGGCTCAGGTGGTTCTTTTACCTCAGCCTTCTAAGTAGCTGGAACTACAGGTGTGTGCCACCACACCCAGCTAATTTTTTTATTTATTGTAGAGACCAACTTGCCCAGGCTGGTGTCGAACCCCTGGATTCAGATAATCCTCTTGCCTCCACCTCCCAAAGAGCTGGGGTTACAGGCATGAGCTACCACACCCGGCTCTGCAAACTGGTCACTTTAAAATGGTTATTTTATGTTGTATGAAATTCACGTTATTAAAATTTTAAGTTGGAAGAAAAGTCAAACTTATTATAAATCATTTGCTTCAATATTAAGTGTGAATTTGGTTAAACCAGATTCCATGAAGTAACTGATTTGTATCTCTTCTACTCACTGAATACCTCCAACATCCAGGTCCCTGGCACATATAGGCACTCAATAAAGATTTGTTGATAAATGAGTGAAAGAAAAAAATTAAAGATAAATTAGTATTTGTCTTTCTCTTTCCTTTTTTCCTTAAGACATAGGGTCTTACTATATTGCCCTGGCTGAACTTGGATTTCTGGGTCAAGTGATCCTTCCATCTCAGCCTCTCCCTAGTTAATGGGACTGTACACATATGCTGCCAAGCCCAGCTTAGGATTTTTTTAAGTCACTTTTTACTACCCACTTATAGCTTCATGGTTGCTAGTCCAACAGTCAATTCAGATTAAATTTTAACTGAGGTCATATATTTAATACAACAAATATTTAGACTCTTAAAACTGAAATATCAGCCGGGCTCAGTGGCTCAGCCTGTAATCCCACGCCTTGGGAGGCTGAGGTGAGTGGATTGCCTGAGCCCACGGATTCAAGATCTGCCTGGGCAACTTGGTGAGACCTCATCTCCACAATAAATCAAAAAATTAGCCGGGTGTGGTAGCACATGCCTGTAGTTCCAGCTACTTGGAGGCTGAGGCGGAAGGATCACTGGAGCCCAGCAGGTCGAGGCTGCAGTGGCTGGGAGCGGATACTGCACTCCAGTCTGGGCGACGGAGTGAGACTCCAACTCAAAAAAAAAAAACCTGAAATATCTGTTATGTGTCAAGCACTGTATTTTTAAAAACATAATGCTTACACCCAATATTCTAAGGCAAACATTTTTTATAATTTACATAACATGAAATGGTTTAAGGCTGGGCACAGTGACTCAAGCCTACAATTCCAGCACTTTGGGAGGCTGTACCAAGAGGATTGCCTGAGTTCAGGGGTTCCAGACCAGCCGGGGCAACTTGGTAAGACCTCGTCTCTGCAATAAGTCAGAAAATTAGTCAGGCATGGTAGTGTGTACCTGTAGTTCCAGCTACTTGGAAGGCTGAGGCAGAAGGGTTGCCTGAACCCAGGATCGCCTGAGCCCAACAGGTCGAGGCTGCGGTAGCCATGCCATTGCACTCCAGCCTGGACGACAGAGTGAGACTCCAACTCAAAAAAGAAATGACTTAAATGTCTTGTCCAGGGTTACACAGATAGGAGACTTGGGCTCATAACGTCTCTTCCCAGAGCTAACATATACCCTGTCTCCTGCAACAGACGTTGAGGTTGGAATTTTTAGGCCTTGACATCATTGGATACTTAACTCATAAGCACTGCTGAGTAAAGCTCACTCATTTGACCCAACTAGTTGGGGAAGTAGTTAAAAGGAAATTTGAGTTGTTAAGCAATAGGTCTGTTGGTGTGAACCCCACCCTAAAGCAGCTCAGGCCCACCCTCCCCTGTGTTTTTGCAAAGCCTTTGTTTATTTGCCTATCTAGTATGATGTCTGAGCTCGTTCACACACACACCTGTGAAAAATTCCAAAATACCCTTCTTAATGCTGCCAATTATGTATATCATTACTTGTTTTTTTCCCCCTTGTCACCACAATGAGTCAAATGATGAGTAAGTGGAAATTGTTTGCGGTGCATGACAAGACTTCACAGTGGTGGCCAAGTAACATTTCAGTTCTGTCAGCCTGAAACTTCAGCATAAGAGCACCTGACTTATCTAGGGTGAGAATTTTTCATGTAGATAAAGTTTGCCCCTTCACTAACTTAATATCTTTTAACCCTTTTTCAAGCTAGTATTTCCATGTCGGGGTTCCATGGCTGTATTTATTAGTTGGAAGCTGGGTAACTCAGAAAGGGCTTTCCATTTCCCCTCACTGCTCGGTCTTGTTTTATGACTGCCATGAGTTTTTAATCAGTTATGTGTCACCTGTCTCTCCTCCTGCTTTGAACACTGCCTTTTAGTTGACTGCCTGCTATAATATGGCAAACAGTCAGGTGATATAACTTTTAACCAATTTTATGGAAACAGGAGCTTAAAATCTCTTGAAGCCAGTGTGGTGGTGGATCATGCCTGTAATCCTGGCACTTTGGGAGACTGAGGCGAGAGCCCAGGAGTTTGAAACCAGCATAGACAACATAGTAAGACCTTGTCTTTATTTATTACAAAAATTAAAATAATAATAGTGATAATAAAATCTCTCTTGAAGGCCTGTACACCTAACCTCCCATGCCTGACAGCTGTTCTGCATTGGAAGCTGGAAGCCCCAGAGCTTTGACCTGCCCATAATTAGTGAAGTGTTATTATATACATACTTTGTGTATATATATACTTTGTCTCTAGATCAAAATACACTGTTGGTTTGGGTTTACATGGCAACATCCTGCTGGGCCACCGACCCAGTGCCCCTCTGACTTGTTAGGAACCGGGCCACAAAGCAGGAGGTGAATGATGGGTGAGCAAGTAAGGCTTCATCTGTATTTACAGCTGCTCCCCATTGCTGGCATTACCACCTGAGCCCTGTTTCCTGTCTTAGCAGCAGCAACATGATAGTCTCATAGGAGCACAAACCCTATTGTGAACTACGCATACGAGGGATCTAGGTTGCCTGCTTCTTATGAGAATCTAATGCCCGATGATCTGAGGTGGTGATGCTAGCGCTGCGGAGTAGCTGCAAGTGCAGATTAATATTAGCAGTGAGGTTTGACTGCACAATCCTCCCCACCCCTGTCCGTGGAAAAATTGTCTTCCATGAAACTGGTCCCTGATGCCAAAAAGGTTGGGGACCGCTGGTGTATAGGACTTTAAGTAGGAAGTATCCTTTGGTGGACCTTCTTTATCATTTTGAGGACAATAATTTGGCTCAACTTGATTTTGGGGGGAGTAGTATGTTTCCCCCCAGGTAAATCTGTATGTTTTTTACCAGAATTTTCAACCACTGTTTTAGTTCAGTTCTGGAGATTTTTTTTAGAGTATCAAAAATGATAGGATCATATCACAGAATAATACTTTGGAACTTACTTTAGAGCTGATGTTTCTAGCAGCTCCATTTATTCTTTTCTAAGCTTATGAGGGGTCCAGGATAGCAGAATTAATCTTTCTACATTTCTGCCCTTATTAAGTGGCCCAGTGGAAAAGAACTGGGTATTCCACCTCAATCCAGTTTCTACTGTTGCCATCAACAGAAGCATTTAAGGAAAAGAGAGAAAGTAGGTAACAAACACATGTGTATCTATTGAATAAACAAGGAGGCACGTTACAGATTTTCAATGCATTTATCTCACTTTTGAAGACCAAACATATGGTTTTTCTAAGAACCAGTAGGCAGATCTATTGTGGATTTTTATGTTAGGGCTGTGGTTGACATTAACTCTAGGCCTGTCCTTTGCTGTTAAACAATTAGAGTGAGGAATGATTTATTATTTTTCAGAGGTTGAAAAGGGCCTCCTTTTTTAAAAAACCACTCTCAGTCTTTTTTCTAGTTACAAATGTCATATTTCTATACTCTTGCCATATTTGAGTGTTTTCAGATAAACAAAACAGTTCTGAATTAATTCATTAAGAATGTGTTTGTTCACTTGCATATATTTTCTGGGGTAAGAGCCTCTGTAGTCTCTTACTTATGGTTCATTGAAAAAGAAAATGGCCATTAGCCTTTAAAAAGAGGAATTTGTGAGTAGCTGTTCTGAATTTCACACCATTTTAGATGGTGTGAAGAGTCCAACTCAGCCTTGCTCTTGAGGAACATAGATACAGTTGAGGTGGGAAGGGCACTGACCAGGAGTGAGGAAGCTGAGTCTGATCCAGCTCATCCACCTTCTGGCTTTGCAACACAGGCAGGCTGCTCTTTCTCTCAGTGTCTCCTTTTCATCTCTAACAGGAATTGTGATTCAAGTGTACCATACAGGATAGAAAGTCAGAGAAGAGGAAGGAGGCTGATAGAAGGCCTATGTGTAGAGATAGCTTTATAGAAGAAGAGGGCCTGAATTTCAGACCCAAAGACATTTGAAGGAGCAAGGAAAGATGCAAGAGCTCTGCACACAAAGAAAGCAACAAAAGGAACAACTGAGGGTGGGAGGGGGTTGAGATGACAAGACCATCTGACCAAAACCAAGAGTATGCTTATACGTCCTGATGAGCATTTCCCATGGCCAGATCCTTTCTGACTAGTCAGATGAGCTGGGGACCTGGAAGCCAGGCAGAGGACTTGTGTGGAAGAATAGTGCCTTTGAAGGTTAATCATACTGGAGTTTTCAGGGTAGGTTGGAATTAGAGCCTGGGTGTTTGCCTTGGGGCACATGTGCCCCCTACGGCAGGACTTCGAAGTGAAATAAGTTTCCACAAAGCAGTTTTGATGTGTGCTGCTAGACATGGAGTGAAGACGGGACTGAAGATGTAGAATGTCGTTGGCATATAAATGATCACTGAAGCAGTGGAAATAAATTATGCTGATCCTGTACATTGTAGCATCAAAGTTTGAGTTTTTGATCTTTTTTCTTTCTAATACCCATGAATAGAGGAATGAATACACAGATTACCACCTGCAGAGTTTTAAACTTTTTAAAAACATTCTTTTTTTTAACCCCCCCCTTCCAGTTTACTGCTAGAGATTAAAATCTAAATACTTTTTCTTTCTGTCTTTAGTAATGTGTTAACGGGTGGGCACAGTGGCTTATCCCTGTAAGTCCTTTGGTAGGTGGAGGTGAGAGGATTGCCTGAGCTCAGGTGTTCAAGACCAGCCAGCCTGGGCAACTTGGCAAGACTTCGTCTCTACAATAAATCAAAAAATTACCCAGGCATGGTGGTGCACACTTGTGGTTCCAACTACATGAAAGGCTGAGGCAGAAGGATTGCCTGAGCCCAGCAGGTCAAGGTTGCGGTGCTGTGAGTGTGCCACTGCATTTTAGCCTGGGCAACTCAAAAAAAAAAAAAAGAAATGTATTAATGGATTTGAGGGAGGGTGCACTTTTTAACCCTTTATACCAGATTTAGAAACAATGGGCCAAATCAGGGCCTCCACCTGTTTTTATAAATATAGAGCATGGCCATCATACTTACTCATTTACAGTTGTCTGGCTGCCTCATCTATAATGGCAGAGTTAGGTGGTGTGACAGAGACTGTATGACCCTTTACAGAAAAAGTGTGCTTGGCCTATGTTCTATGCTGTTCCTTGTTTACCTTTTTTCCTTTGCTGTCTGCTGTCTTCCACAAAATCGCCTTCCAAAGCTCCCAGTTAGTTTCATTTGAATCTTGCCCTCAACTTTTTCCTGTAAGCTGTAAACTAGGTAGATGTGGCCTTTCCTTATAAAGGAATGAAGCCCCCCTGGGGCATGAGACAACAGCAACCTTGGAGATGGCAGTGCTGATGATCACGTAACAGCTTTATCCCTCTCCTATGTCACAGGGAAGAGGCATCATCACAGCTACTGAACTGTTTCTGCATCAGCAGCAGATATTCTTAATAAAATTCATGGACAATACTTAGAGGACTTAAAAATGCTATTTCCCCCCAGTAGAATGAACTCTTTTTTTTAAAAAAAGGGCAAGGCTCCATGGTTCACCCTGTAATCCCAGCACTTTGAGAGGCCTAGGAGGGTAGATTGCCTAAGCCCACGGGTTCGAGACCAGCCCGGGCAACTTGGCGAGACCTCATCTCTATAATAAACCAACAACAACAAAAATAGTCAGATGTGATAGCGTGCGCCTGTAGTTCCAGCTACTTGGAAGGCTGAGGTAGAAGGATCGCCAGAGCCCAACAGGTCAATGCTGGGGTGGCCATGAGCAAGCCACTGTACTCTAGCCTGAGCGATGGAGTGAGACTCCAACTCAAAAAAATACAGTAAGCAAGCATTAGCATGAAGTTCACTTCCTTGTACCACAACATGCCTAATTAAATCAACTAAACAAAATGCACAAATAATCATAAGACTATTAAAAGTTATACCTCCTACAGTGGGTTCTATCTTAGCTTTACACTACACAACTATAAATGCCCAGAAAATGTAAAAGTATTAAAGAAATTTTGTTTTTATTCTTTTTGTTGTATATAGATCTTGCCTTTTTATAGTGAAACCTGCTTTAAATTTGTCTTAAACTGAAATAAATTTCATGTATTTTCTTATAGCCATGGTCTGAAAAAGTTCTTTTCTTGTCGTGGAATTGCAATTGCAGTTGAGTATTTTTGGAAACTTGGCAACAGAAACATTACTGTATTTGTCCCTCAGTGGAGAACAAGGCGTGATCCTAATGTCACAGGTGAGGCAAACTTTTTTTCCAGATTTCTAATTAAATGTTTAATGAGTTGACTTAGAATTGTAACACATGCTACTTAGAATAGGGCCATGTGCCATGGCAACAACTTTATTAAAAGATTGTAAATCCATTGCACTTAGTAAAATACCATTTGAAGAAAGCATTACTGCATAAGAAATACTTGAAGGAGGGATGGAAAGTTAGCATAGTTGTTATATAGAAAGTTATGTTAGATTTAATTTTATGTATATCACAAAAGTTTTCTTTTTAGTTTTCAAAACATAAAATGTTCTTTCTGTTAGGCTCGGTTTCTGATGGTTTAAGCAGTATTTTTTAGGTCACTTGATAAATTTGGCACCTTAAAATATAATGTCTTTTTGACAGTCTGCTTATTAATATTATAGCTTAATGTAATCATTTCTGTTCACTGTATAGTACTTCATGGCTGACCTGCAGGCCACACAAAAGATTTGAACTTGTTATGAGTCATGAAATATTCCAGAGAAATTTCACATTTTCTGTCTCAGGTCATGATAGGAAAACAGGTGAAAGGGCTGTGCCAGGCAGCTTAGCACATCAGAGTATGTAGAAGTAAAAGGTGAATAGTGGGGAGGAAGGGTGAGTACAGAACTTGCCCAACACATTGAGCAGGAAGTGAACTTAATTCCCAGTGAGGTGGAAATGGTCACACACCACATTTCCCAAGAATTCCTAACTTCCTTCATTTTGGAGAGCATATTTGTCTTTAACAGAAAGCACATGAGGAATGAGGTCCATCTACTCATTTTGTAGTTATTTTTACAATTGGATCCCTGAAGGGGTTTTATTTTTTTTATTTTTTTTTTTTTTGAGTTGAAGTATCGCTCTATCACCTAGGCTGGAGTACTCATAGCCACCCCAGCATCGACCTGCTGGGCTCCGGTGATCCTTCCGCCTCAACCTTCCAAGTAACTGGAACTACAGGCGTGCGCTACCACACCCAGCTAATTTTTTATTTATTGTAGAGACGAGGTCTCACCAAGTTGCCCCAGCTGGTCTTGAACCCGCTGGCTCAGGCGATCCACTTGTCTCAACCTCCCAAAGTGCTGGGATTACAGACTGAGACACCAAGCCCAGCCTACAACCTTTATATATTGTATAATTCTTGGACAGTGAAACACTGTATTTGATCATTTCAGCCTAAGTCAGTGGTGAGTATGATCTTGGGAAATGCAGGTGTGGGAGTCTCGAACCCTGAGCCATTAGCTTCCTTTGCCCATGACTGGTTTTCTAAGATGTGGCTTTGGTCCCCCATTTTCCTGTCACCACCCACCCCCATGAAGACCAGTCAAAGTTTATACAGACAACTAGAAGTGGAATGGGAGGCCAACTAGAGGGAAGTTTTGACAAACTCTTGGAGTAGAGCCCTTTCTTGAGCAGGCCTTCCTTGGGATTGAGACAGAACAAGTTGTCCTTCCTATGGCCTCTACTCTCATAGCTCTTCCCTATTCCCACCCCTACTCTCTCTTGGGGACTCTTGTCATCACTCTCTTTGTCCTCTACTTCTTATAATGTGGGTCTATAAAAATTCTTGATGGCAGGATTCATCAAATACAGGTTTATGGTTTACTCTTCTTAATTTAAGAAGCAGATGAGTTGAAACTTTTTATGTTTAAAAAATAAAGTCAGCCGGGCTCGGTGGCTCAGCCTGTAATCCTGCGCCTTGGGAGGCTGAGGTGAGTGGATTTACTGAGCCCGCAGGTTCAAGACCCGCCTGGGCAACTTGGCAAGACTTCATCTCTACAATAAATCAAAAATTAGCTGGGTGTGGTAGCGCACACCTGTAGTTCCAGCTACTTGAAGGCTGAGGCGGAAAGATCACCCGGAGCCCAGTAGGTCGAGGCTGCAGTGGCTGGGAGCAGCCATTGCACTCCAGTCTGGGCGACAGAGTGAGACTCCAACTCAAAAAAAATTTAAAAGTAAAAAAAAATAAAGTCAGTTTATACATTACATTTGCTTTTAGTATGGGTCTTGCTTGATTTTTTTTTTCTTCCCAGTGAGTTAGTAAAATTAAGTTAATAAAAAAAGGTTTTCTGCCGGGCTTAGTGGTTCAGCCTGTAATCCCATGTCTTTGGGAGGCTGAGGTGAGTGGATTGCCTGAGCCTGCGGGTTCGAGACCTGCCTGGGCAGCAAGACCTCATCTCTACAATAAATCAAAAAATCAGCCGGGCGTGGTAGCGC
>NW_007253746.1:465800-492815 GCF_000164805.1 Carlito syrichta | reverse complement strand
CGCTACTCAGAAGGCTGAGGCAGAAGGATCGCCGGAGCCCAGTAGGTCAAGGCTGCGGTGGCCGGGAGCAGCCACTGCACTCCAGTCTGGGTGACAGAGTGAGACTCCAACTCAAAATAAAAAATAAATAAATAAATAAATAATAAAAAAAGGTTTTCTACAGCTCTCCAAGTGAAGCATTTAGGTGTACTTTCATTTATTTACACATCTGGGAAGATAGCCCTTTTCTGAATGTGTATTCAACTTATTCCATGAACAGAACAGCACTTCTTAACCCAGCTCCAGGAGCTTGGAATATTATCTTTAACCCCTGCCCGGATGGTCTTTGGAGAAAGAATTGCTTCTCATGATGACAGGTATGAAAGGCTGTTTTCCTTCCTAAGGTGGGAGTGGGGTGGGAGGAACCAGCCACCTGCCTTACTGGACAGATCCATACTATATTAAAGGACCCACTTGACTTGGGTTTGAGCATTTTAATATTTATGGTCATTAAGGTGATAAGTTCAATAGTCTTTGCTGTATGATTTTAGGAACATTATAAAAGAAGCTATTAAGAAGTTTTGTTTTTTTAATAAAACATGGCTGAAAATACGTTTGAGTAAAAGCAGATAATTGTTGTCTTTTGTTGGTGCATGCTGAAAGTAATGTTTGTCTCATTGTGGCAGCCCCAAAAGAGGTTTTTCACATATTATTTATCCTAGTATATTTTTGGCCAGTTATTTAGTCTTTCATTATAATACCTGGGCTCTTAGTGTTTCTTCTACATAATAGAAGATGTCTCAGCTGACCCTAGTGTGCATTTCTTATGTTGATATGTCACTCAGAAAGCAGGTGCTAGTGCCTCTGGGTCACAAAGATTTAGGCTGCACCTTTTAAAATTTTTTTTGTAAAAAACTTTACTGAGCACTAGTCAAATCTGATAGGCTGAGCTGTTCTGGGGACATGCATGATGCAGATGCACCTCCTGCACTAGGGAGTTTGTGGTCTAAAGGAGACGACACACACACACAAGTAACAGGGGACTTTTGCTGTGGTTTAGTGAGAGAAGGCTCCCCAACTTAACCAGTGGAAATGGGGCCAGTTGTTAGAGCCCTCCTTGCGGTATGAAGTTACTACCAAGTCTCCTAGTACTTGAGAATCCAAGTGGCAGCTGCTTATTCTTTTCTCTCCTGTGTTTACCGTGTTTATTTTTATCTGGCTTATAGCACTTACAGCCCCTCCCTGTTGTTTTTGCCTCAGTGTTTCACCAAAATATTCCCCTTGTTGAAAATAGTGTTTAGCTTGTGACCCAAGCTAGTAAATGTTAGTCAAATGAGTAAGAGGCAAAAAAAGGGCCTTGAGGAGTGAGGAGGTTTGAGTCCACATCTGATATTCATTCACCGGACGGGCCCTATCATTGATAGTCTCTTTCCCTGCACCAGGCAGAAATGAGAAACCAGATCTGATAGGGGAGAATCAGAAGTGACATGGAAGAGCTGCAAGAGGGCAGCACGTGTGGTGATGGGTATGGGTGAAAAGTCCTGAAGGCCTATATGGAAGGGCACCTCTTGTTCAGCCTTATGACATGGGCAGGGGCCCTGGAGGCTCAGGCTGTTTCACTGCAGCTTTGTTCTCACACCAGCAGGTCTTGAACCCATGCACAAGGGATTTTTTTTTTTGATTTGAAGTCTGGAGTGCAGTGGCACACTCAGGGCCACCTTAGCCTCTACCTGCTGGATGCGGCCATCCTTCCACCTCAGCCTTTCAAGTAGCTGGAACTACAGATGCATGCCACCATGCCCACTAGTTTTTGTGTGTGTTTGTGTGATTTTATTGTAGAGATGAGATCTCACCAAGGTGACCAGGCTGGTCTCGACCTCCCAGACTCAGGCAATCCTCTCACCCCAGCCTCCCAAAGTGCTGGGATTGCAGGCTGAGCCACTGTACCTGGCCCACAACAGGTTTTTAGAGGACATGAATGCGTGTCATAATTCATAGTACATGCACTCAGAAGCCTTACTACCTTATTTTTTATTAATATTTCTAGGCAAACCTCACCACTTACAAAGTTTAGAAAGTTTATAAAATGTTCTTTAATAAAATCTGAGAACTAAATCATATTAGCTTTCCAAGGTTTTCTAAGGTCTCTGAAACTAATGGGGTGGTGATGGTTGTGGTGGTGGTTGTTTTAAAAGTCAGGTTCTCTCTCTGTCACCTAGGCTGAAGTGCAGTGGCATGATCACAGCTCACCGCAGCCTCCAATTCCTGAGCTCAAGCAGTCCATCTGCCTCAACCACTCAAGGCACATACCACTCCACTCAGCTAATTTTTAAATTTTTTTTTTGTAATGATGAGGTCTCACCATGTTGCCCAGGCTGGTCTTGAATTCCTGGACTCAAGCAGTTCTTCTCCCAAATTGCTGGAATTATAGGCAGGAACCATCACACCCAGCTGTTTTTTTAAATCCCCTTGAAGTACTCACTACTGCTAATAAAAGCAATTGTTTGCAGCTTTAATTCCAATAATTCTCTTAATTTATTTTTATTGTCTTTACATTTCCTTAGACAAATGCAGTTATCCTGACTTGAGGGATAAAATCCACATTATCTTCACAAATCTCTTAGTAAGAGTGTGTGAACGTAATCTTCAGCAGTGAAATAGAATTCTGCTTTACTGTTTAATTCTTCCCCTTTTTCATCACTGTACATCATTTCATAATTTCCATTTGAATGAATCTGTAAGCTACGCTAAACAAAATGGCAATTCTAGATATGCCTTCTCAAACCAGAGCAAATTTTTTTTTTTTTTTTTTTTTTGAGTTGGAGTCTCACTCCGTTGCCCAGACTGGAGTGCAGTGGCCGCTTCCGGCCACCGCAGCCTCGACCTGCTGGGCTCCGGCAATCCTTCCGCCTCAGCCTTCCAAGTAGCTAGAACTACAGGCGTGCACTACCACACCCAGCTAATTTTTGATTTATTGTAGAGATGAGGTCTCGCCAAGTTGGCCAGGTGGGTCTCGAACCCACGGGCTCAGGCAATCCACTCACCTCAGCCTCCCAAAGTGCGGGATTACAGGCTGAGCCACCGAGCCTGGCGCAAAATTTTTAAAAAGAAATAAGAATTGCAAGACTGACTGTACCAAGCAGCTAATTTTAGAGCCAAAATACTGTAGCTTTGTAACTAAAAACTGAATACTGTGGTGATTTCACAAGCTTGTCAACTCTAATTCATTCTCTGCTCTGGTCCTCATGCCTCTTTTTTTTTTTTTTTTTTGAGTCAGGGTCTTGTTCTGTCACCCAGACTGGAGTGTGCAGTGGCACGATCACATCTCACTGCAGACTCAAACTCTCCTGGACTAAAGTGATCTTCCCCCCTCAGCCTCTCAAGTAGCTGGGACTACAGGCATGTGCCACCTTGCCTGGCTAATTTTTATATTTTGTGTAGAGATGGGGTCTTGCTATGTTGCCCAGGCTGGTCTCGAATTCCTGGCTTAAAGCAGTCTTCCTGCCTCAGCCTCCCAAAGTGCTGGGATTATAGGCATGAGCTACCATGTCCGGCCCTGGCCCTCAAACATTCTTAATTCTTATAGTTGTTTATTGATAGAACAACTTCTGTATATACATTATAGAGGAGATCATTTGAAAAAAGAATTAGATCGTATGAAAAACAGTTCTTTTCTAATCACACCAATAATATCAGAGATGTTCACCATTTCAGATTGCTCTTCAGTTGACTGGGGCTTAACTTTTCTGCTGCCTAGCCTTGGTTAAATACTTTGACGATTTTCCTACAAAGGGGAAATCCTTTTCTTATAACACGACTTCTCTTAAACCAGGGATGCCTGTTGCTCATTTTAAACTCTCTTATATTGCCATAGGTTTCTACTACACTTAGCGGACAAAACTGGTGGCATAATTGTAACCAATGATAACTTCAGAGAATTTGTGACTGAGTCAGTCTCTTGGAGAGAAATTATTACAAAAAGGTAATTCTTCTTTGTCTTTGGCAGAAAAGTTCTTTTTTTTATTGTTTGTGTTTGCATTTTGTTTGTTTTTTGTATATCTTGACCCTGTAGAAATAGAAACCAAAGTATCATAAGACTTTGCTGTACTCCCAGTCCACAGAGGGTTAGCTTTGCTAGGTAAATGGAAGGACCCAGCACAAAGCAGCAGAGTCAGTAATAAGTGTGGGCATGCTCTGTGTTCCCATTGAGGGGTCATTGTTTTCTTGCATGAAACAGGAGGCACAGTGAACCGTGTTGGAGCACAAATGGCCTACCTGTTTTACTCAGCTGTGATGAAAGGTTGTATTCAAGGCAGTTGAGATTCTAGTTTGTGATTCCAGCAAGAGGGGAGGACCAAAAGCAATGTGCTGATTGGGTTTCCACTTCTTGGCAGCAAGAGAGATTATTTCTACTTTATAATATCTGATGCTTTTCTTGAGCTTTTTACGTAGTTGAATCATCTCTAATTGAAAACATCTTTAGATGTCATCCAGACAAACAAAATCAAGAGTTTAGCGTTCACTGCCGTTTTTTTGTGATGATACTGTGAATGTGTCCAGCTGCTAAAACTGCCTTAAGATCAGTGAACACTGGCTACCAGGACTTTTTGTTAACAAGCATAACCTGGCCTGTTATTTAAAACAAAAAGCAAGAGTCTGTAGTGGCACCAGTGATAAGTCACATATGCCATAAATCTTTGAACATGGAGTGAATGTGCCTTACACCAAGTATAATTATATACCGCTCTCCTAATGTATAGTCATAGTATTTATATTTTGCTAAGTTATTAGAGGGTTTTAGAAAAAGTTCCTTTGCTATATATAAATGCCCAGGTGAGAGTCAATTACTATATGCATTTTGATCCACATGGCTGTTAAAAATCTGTTGTTGATAGCTGAACCAAGAATTGGTCTTTGACCTTCTGGGCACGATTAATGAGCCCATACTCTTCAAAGGCATGTTTCTGTTGGATTATTGACCTAGGCTCATTGTCAGTATTTATTAAACATTCATCTGTGTATGCATGGAGGGTTTAAGTGCAGTCAAGCCTGGTTTTCTCAAACCAGTCTGTTGCTTTCAGAATTCACAAAAGCAAGGCAGAAATAAGACCTGGACAACAAGTATGGGCACTTGGCTTTTTTTTTTTTTTTTTTTTTTGGTGTTTTCCCTCAACTTGATATATAATGTTCTACTGACATCACATTTTCTTTCTTCATATGTCATATTGTTTTCCTTTTTTTAAAAGGTTATTTGCCCAGTGGGTTTGCTTATGGACACATTTATTACCAGTTTTATTAAAAAATTAAATCTTGTTGAATATCTACTGTGTCCTAAGCTGACAATCTTCAAATCTTATTTTTCAAAGTTATATTGCAAATTATATTGGGTGAAGAAGCTGCTTCCCAAGCCCAGATAAAAATCTGAAAGTCTCAATAAGAAATTTGGGGCCAACTGATAAAATTTTCTTACTCTGTATTTGTGCCCAAAACAGAGAAATTAAAATGGTTTAACCTGGATGCTTCCCCTCCTCGAGGCAGTTAAGCAGTCCTAGAATATGTAGGTGGCCTGACCATGGCTTTGGAGTTGGGTGGCTACTTGTTAATTTCTGTGGCAATTAAGACGGTGTTTTCTCCAGCATTGTAATTATTGTCTGTATTGTAGATTACTTCAGTATACATTTGTGGGGGACATATTTATGGTTCCTGATGATCCTCTGGGAAGAAGCGGACCTCGATTAGAAGAATTTCTTCAGAAGGAAGTTTTTCTTAGGTATTTCCTTTTTCAGATTGTCTTATATTTAAAGTTGTTTGTGCTATAATGCAGGTGCTGCCTTTGAAGACTACAAATGGCATTTTAATTTTTTTTAAGAGCCTTAGATTTAATGCTGCTCTAATGTATGTGGAAGCTAATCAAGAAGGCATTGCAGAGTTTTAATTGTGTTTTAATCCCAAGACAGGATGGGAAGCCAAACTTTTTGTGGGTCCAAAAAGACAAAGCAGATTTTCCAAGCTGGTTGTCACTTATTAGTGAACTCCACTTAGGTTCATTATGTATGTGTGAGAATTCTACCACTGAGCCACCAGTGCTTGATGGGTTCATTTTGTGGGCCTTTTTACATACATCTTCTAAAGTCATTTCCTTTGAATATGTTATGTTTGTATTAATTTACTATTCACGAATCTCTACCTGGAGGAACTGGCAATCACTTTCTACCTTCACTAAATGGAAGAGCCAGTATTTCATATTTATCTGACTTGATAGTTTAGGTTGTCTTTGCTATACTTTATTTGTTGGTTTGTTTGTTTTCAAGGCATCTTGCTAGTAGTTTCTGTTTTCAGAATTCTCAGGTAACAGACATTGTTAACTAAAGTTTCCTACGTACCTGACCAGCAGATAATATAACCCAGTGGCTGGCCTTTTCCCTTTTTTAAAGACTATAGGCTACACGTGTGTTTTGTGCATTTCCTAGCAGATATTTGCTGGGGGATGTGATGGGGGTCTAAACTGAGATGAAGAAACACAGCTCTCCTAGTTTTTTTAGGCAGTGAAACTTTCTAGCTGATCTTTTTCATGTGTAACAGGAGTCTTCAAGGGTTCTGGGTTTGCATTCAATGTGGGTGGTGGTGGGGTCTTTTTCACAGAGGTCTCTTCTGCCCAGGAGTCCACCATAATTTCAGCTACCCAATCTTGTGAATTAGTTCTCTTTTGAGCTTTTGGGTTTATTATGCAGATGAAGACTGAGTTCCCAAACATCATGCTTCTCTACTCATACCAATGGAATGGCAGCCATTTTTAATGCCTGCTGCACATCATTCTTTCTCATTTTCTTTCCTCACTGGACTTTAGGGCCCCAGGACCTGTGAGCATCAGATCCATGGGTAGGACTTACCTAAAAGAGTGTTCTCTGCTTCCCCCCACTCTTTGAGCAACCTGGCAGCAGGGTCAGTTCTGCTTACCCTTTTCCCTCTCACCTAATATTGGCTCTTTACAGAGGTGTTCACTAATTGGTCAAGGAGTTAGTAATTGCTTTCCTCACAGAGGTACTAACTTTTGAAGTTGGGAAAACTTCAGCCAGCTTAATTTATCCACTGCAAGCCAGAGTAGGTGGGGGGCTTTTGAATAATACAGATACCCTCCCCGTTCGCTTACACTGGCCCATGTGCATGCAAGTTGTGGACACCAGTGTCTCACTCAGACTTTGAGTCAGTGGGGCAGCCTCTCTGCCTTATCTTCTGACAGCTCCCAGGTGCACCCTGGTTTAGAGCCAGGCAGCTGGATGGGGTCAGTCCTCACAGCAGCAGACCTGGGAGGGTGGTGCCACCTCGTGAAGAGTCCTCACCCTCTGTCCCGATCAGTCTGGAGGTAGTATCATGGAATCCCTACAGGCCCTTCTGTGGGCAGCTGGCATCATCACCTCTACTGCAGTCTTACTTCTGGCCTCTGTAAACCAGGCCAGCAGCAGGTATTTTAGAAGAATTTCTTACTTATAACCTGACTCACCAGGACTCGTTTCCATTCACAGAGATATGCAGTCCCTACTTGGAGCCCTGCCAAATGTGGGTATGTTTGACCCCAGCTTCAGAGGCCCTGGCACACAGGCAGCCAGCACCAGCCACCAGCCTCCAACCCGGATTCAGGGAGCCCCTCCAAGCCACTGGCTTCCTCCTCAGCAGCCCCACTTCCCACTCATGCCGAACCTTCCCAATATCCAGCAGAATCTGCCTATGCCAGCACAGAGATCTTCTGCAGAAACCAACGAGCTGAGGGAAGCCCTTCTGAAGATCTTCCCTGACTCAGAGCAAAGACTGAAGATTGACCAGATCTTGGCGGCCCATCCGTACATGAAAGATCTGAATGCACTCTCTGCCATGGTGTTGGACTGAAGATTGTGCTGAGCATCTTGAGCTCAGGGCCATCTGATCAAACTCAAGCTCATGCCTGATGGGAACTAATATAATGTGAAGAAGCCTCTTTACCAGTGTAAACGCTCTTGTATAGAAAAAAAAAAAGTTTTGTGTATAAAAAAAATCTGGGTTTTCAAAACCAGCTTTTTTCTATATATGAATTATGCTGCTATTACAGATTTAACATTTTCTGTAAAAGGAAAGTCTACATTTTCTGCCTGTTCAGAACTGTTTAATAGCAGTTACTCTTGAGTGTATTTACATTTTTATGTTTTTTAAACTATTTTCCTTAAAGCTGAAAATAATGACAAATGGATATGGTTAGCCTTTCTAAATAAAAAGAGTTGCTTTCTTAAGGAAAGCAAGACCTCTTAAAGTATATTTTCTTGAGATGAGTATGTCACATCCACTAACATGAAGTATGTGCACCCTTCCTGCCCCTGCCTCACCCCTGGACTCGAGTCCAGAGGAGTTGGTTTGCTTCTGCAGTGTCTTTGGTTGGAGCCATTTGTGAGAGTGGACCCATGGTGCCACTAGATGGCACTTTGTGCCTAGCTGTTATGAATGACCAGGGCTGAGTTAGACTCATAGAATACCAGGGCTAGAAGAATCTTGGAGCTCATGCAGACTCACCCTTCTTCCCCTTCCATGCTACAGAAGAGGGAGCTCAGGCCCAGAGTGCTCACCGTCTAGACTTGCCCATGGCCACAGCCATGGAGTGACCAGGCAGGGACCAGATTCCTTGGCCAGGGCTCTGGCATACTCAGATACCTGACTTGACTCTGGAAGTCACTTCTTAGCCTCTGACGACTATAGCTGAAGAAGTTTAATGAAGAACCCTGTTATTGTAGCCATCTTTTGTCCATAATTAGGAAATACCCCGATGTGGAGTTTGTACAGCTTTGCCAAAAAACAGTTTTTTATTCTCAAGAATGACCCAAGCCAATAAATAGCATTAATAGCTTCTGTAAGGGTCCCAGAGCCCCTGTATTTATTTTTCTGTGTTTGTCTCTTTAATGTCCTCTTAAACAGTCTTTCCTGTGAGTCTTTCTCAGAATTGCTGTCTCGGTGTTGTCTGTTTTCAGTGTTACCCAGATTCTTTGTCAGTGAAGTTCCTTTCCTGGATAATTCCTAACCTCTTTATTATTATCTGGACCTTCAAAGGGCTGTGTATTTTATACCTGTGCTCTCCCCAGGCTGCTCATGGTCAGTTTTCTCTCAGCTCTTTGAATCATGTCTGTTTCCTGGTCCCCAAGGCTGTCGGCTAAGAACTCAGTGCTGGTTGTTCTTCATGGTGAAGGGACTGGGTGGCATCCCAGAGCATTCCGCCAGGCATTTTGCCTCTTGGTTTTTTTTGATCCCTGCATTTCTCTGGGTGAATCCAGAGCCCTCCAGGTGGCCAGACTTGTACTGCAGTCACGTTTTCTCTTGAATGTCTAGTGTGGAACTAATTGTCCACTGTTGCTTTGGGGAAGTTGCCAAGTCACCTAGCTGTGGAGGTAGAAGGCTTGAGGCAAGCCAGGAAGGTGACGTCAGTCATAACCCCTGTGCCTCATCTTTGTGGCTAGTTTTCAAAAGCACTGCAGAGGTAGGAGGACTGGCAGTGTCTCCTAATGACTCTGACATTCTGGTTCAAGGTTCAGTCCAGCAGCCTGGCCAGTCCAGTACTTCTCCTCTGTTTCGGACAAGAGACATAGGAGACTTGCCTCTAAGCTGAGGGGTCATGATTTTTCTAGGCTCTAGAAGTGACTTGACCCTTGACCTTTGAGTTCTTCATGTTGTTTCTGAGAGATCTACCTGCTCCTTTTCTTTTTCTCAGGTGTGGAAAGAAAGGATGCAGATAAGTAAGTAGGAGGAGTAAAGAAAAACATTATTTACCTTTATACATTATGACATGAAACCATCCGTGATTCTTCTGAAAGCCATCGGGTTAAGTTTAACCTGTTAAGTTTAATATTTTAAAAACCAAAATCATCAAACCATTCAAAAAGACCAGTTACCAGTTCTCAGCCTTCTCCTAAGCTTCACTAGACTCAGTGTTGCTGCTAAATACGCGTTTACAGCTGGTCTGCCTCTTGCAGCAGGTGTCTCAGCTGCTGCCCTGGATGTGTCGACAGTGATGCTTCCTTGTCTCATGACTCCTGTAGGCTCTTGTTTGTTGTGGATCTGCATGCCATGTTTCATGGCACTCATGTAAAATGGCTGGCAGGGTGCAGCATGTCACCCTCATTCGACAGATGGGGTGACTGATGCTCAGAGAGGTTGTCCAGGGTCAAAGAATAAGGAGCTGGTAGAACTGAATGATACCCAAGCCTACATTGTTTCCTAGACCCCAGGGAGAGAGAGAAAGACTCATCTGAGCGTTCTGGCAAATGGTCTGTGTTTGAGACCCTGTATGATGCCAGTCTGGAAAACAGTTAGAAGACATCTCAGCCATCTTGAATGATGGGTCTGCATTTTGGGGCATGATCGGCTGTGTTGCAGGGGACTTAGGCCCAGTGTAGCTTTTGATGGCAGTGAAAAAAGAGATGGCATCATGCTCATGTAGGCACGTGAGGCACTTGTGGACCGCTGAGGAGGATCCTGTGATCTACACACAGAACCCTCACTCCCCGTGATGCTCTCAGCCTCCTCCCCAGCCCCCTATCCCCCCGCCCCCTCCACCGCAGGGGCACTGGCTGCAGGTCCTGGGCCCACTGAAAGTCAGCCTTGGCTATCCTCCCTTCAGATTCTAACCTGCCTCCCACAGCTCAGCTGGCACCTGTCCCAGGAACCTCTTCCACCTCCACTTCTCATCAGTGCTTCCATGTTCTTCTCTCCGTTGTCCCAGAGCCTGCATCCTCACACTTCCTAGTCTGTTCTTCTGTTACTGACTCATCTCCATTTCCTCATTATCTACCTCCCCAGATCCCTCAGATTAATATAAAATAACCTGATTCCCTCTCCCCACCAAAATAATCTTGTTTGTTCATTGCTAATACTGTCCGTCAACTCCCGCTCTTACTTCCCAGTTTGCAAACTTGGTTTTCACCCCGCCAAGTAAAAGCAGACAAGGCCATAGGAGACTACCTTACTGCCAGATTTTAAGGCCTTTCTCAGTCCTCATCTTATGTGTACACTCAGCAACCACAGCATTCGAAGCCATTGACCTTGTTTTCAAGATTTCCCTCCCTCCTAGATGTTCTTCAGTTTTATCCCTTCCTTTACCTACAGGTCAGTCCTTAACATACTTTTTTTTTTCAGCAGGTGGTTCTCAAACTTTGGACAGCCTATGGAGCTTATGGTGGAGAAGGCAGCTCTTGTTAAAAACGTAGATTATTGACTTGACATGGTGGCTCCTGCCTGTAATCCCAGCACTTTGGGAGGCCAAGGTGGAAGGATTGTTTGGGGCCAGGAGTTTGAGACTTGCCTGGGTAACATGGCCCTGTCTCTTTTAAGATTTTAGAAAAGGTGCAGATCTTTGGGCACTGCCTCCTGAGATGCTTCTTCAGCAACTCTGGAGTCAAATCGGGAATCTGCGAATGTGCTGTACTCCCCACGTGATTCCCATGCAAGTGGTCCAAAGACTACATTTTGAGATACTGCATTCCCACTTAGGGGTACCACTCTTTCCCAACCCCACTGGGCCTCTTTGTAGTGACTTTTTTTTTGAGTTGGAGTCTCACTCTGTTGCCCAGGCTGGAGTGCCATGGCACACTCATGGTCACCCCAGCGTCAACCTGCTGGGCTCTGGCAATCCTTCCACCTCAGCCTTCCAAGTAGCCGGAACTACAGGTGCATACTACCATACCTGGCTAATTTTTTTATTTATTGTAAAGATGAGGTCTCGCCAAGTTGCCTGGGCTGAACTCGAACCCTCAGCCTCAGGCAAACCACTCGCCTTGGCCTCCCAAAGTGCTGGGATTACAGTCTGAGCTACCGAGCCTGGCCTGTAGTGACTTCTAATCCTGCCTCTAGCTCTGCCCTTCAGTGGTGCATTTCTTGCTCTTTCTGGAAGCCCCATGGAATCCTCAGACTCCCCAGACCCTCAGCCTCTACCCCCCACCACCACCCTCTGTGTGGTCCCCTGCTTTGCCTCATTCTCTGCTCACACTGCCCACTAATCACGTTCTCATAGGCTGCCCATGGGTGGTGGCCTGACCTGTCAGCCCACCTCAGCTCTCCCCTCTCCCCTCCAAACTCAATGCTGCCAGATTTATCTTCCAGAAACACAATTCTGCTCACCCCTCATCCTACTCAGTGATCTTCAATAGCTGTTTGATCAGAACATCAAATTCAGACCCCTTTGAACTTAGTGTCTGTGGCTGTCCATCTCCTGGCCAGATTGTCCACTTTGTATAGCCCTACCCAAGTGCTCCCTGCAACCACACATTTCCTCAGTTCCCTGTGGGTTCCTGCAGATGTGTGTCCCTCCTCTGCTAAAGATGCCCCTACCCCAAATGGCTTCCCTCTTCAGAGGCCCAGCCCGAGTCCTTCCTATACCCTTACCCAGTGCTTCTAGCCAGAAGCAGCCTGTGGTGTTCTGTGACCTCACCGCACTTTGTGTCTTGCTTTCAACATTGGCCACTCTGGCTGGCATCCTACCACTGGTTGTGTACTGTGTCTTACCTCCTTTCTAGACTGTGAGCTCCTCGCGGGCAGGGACTGTCTGTGTTCACTCTGTATTTCCTGTGGCACCTAGCACAGTGCCTTGCACTTGATAGGTGCTCAATAAATGTCTGCTCAAGTGAACTGAGAACAGTGCCTTCTTGACTATGGCATCAGGAGCAGAACCCAGTGAGGCCCAAATCCACTACCCTGTTGTGGTGGGCCTGAGAAGATTGGGGGAGGGTAGAGAGGCCTGAGAGGGTTGGGAGGCCTGGGTCCCTTCGTTCATTCCATTCTCCCCTGCAAGTCTCCAGCACACTGTCCTGGGCATCTGACACAGACTGAACCGATCAGTGTCCTCAGAATTCCTGGCCAGGGGCAGACCTCTGGCCCAAGCGACGCCAGTCACTTCTTTAGGATTTTCCCTTCCAATGGTGGGAAGCATGGGACGACATTCCCGGCTCTGTTAGAGGCCATTTTCTGCCATGGGAGAAGCAATCTATGGCAGGAAGGAAGCAGAAACATGAGAGATTTCTGACGGGAAAGCCCTTCCTCAGATGTCACTATGCCCAGTGTTCACACACTTCCCTTTTTGCTTAAGTTTCCTCAAGCTGGAGTCTTGAGTAAAACGTGTGACCATCCTTAGCAAGGACTTGCCAATTGAATAGAGAGGCTCATCTTATGATTAGAAAGACCCCAGAGACCTGTGCAAACAGGGCTTCTGAGGTGTCAGCCAGTCAGTAAATGGTGTAAGAGCTGGACAATTTCTGAGTAACTTGAAATCCACCCTTCAGGCCCCTCCCCAGAGAACTCCAGGTGCCCAGAGCAGGCCATTTCCTGCAGCCATTTCCTCTGGCCTCCTGCTTCCGCTGTAAGTCATGTCTTAAATTCCCTGATGTAAGGTTTTGCTCTCTCCCCTGGTGAAGAAGAGCCTCTTACTGTGGAGTTTGACACTTCTGCACACTTCAGCCTCCTCATCTGTAGCACAGGCATAATCAAATCATGCCTCCAACTTCAAGGGGATATGTTCTGATATCTGGATACTGAGGACAGTGCCCAACCACGAGCCTGTCCAATGACTGTTTGTGTCTCCAATCAGCCCCTGTGGACTGACGTGATGATGTGACTGTGGTTCTCATCAGCCCCTGTAGACTCGTGTGACAGTGTGTGGCCCTGATAAGCCCATTAGACTCATGTGACAGTGTGACTGTGGCTCTCATCATCCCCTGTGGACTTAGGTGATGGTGTGGCTGTGGCTCTGATCTGCCCTGTGGACTCATGTGTCTGTGTGACTATAACCCTGATTAGC
Source organism: Carlito syrichta (assembly GCF_000164805.1). Lineage (NCBI taxonomy): Eukaryota > Metazoa > Chordata > Mammalia > Primates > Tarsiidae > Carlito > Carlito syrichta. The sequence goes on along the minus strand of NW_007253746.1, from coordinate 479,035 downwards.
CTTGTGGACTCACATGATGGTGAGACTGTGGCCATGATAAGCCCTGTGGACTCATGTTCGTGTGTGGTTGTAGCCCTAATCAGCCACGTAGACTCACAGTACTGGGTGAATGTGGCCCTGATCAGCCCTGTGGACTCACATGACAGTTGTGACTGTGGCCTTGATCAGCCCTGTGGACTCACGTGACAGTTGTGACTGTGCCCCCTATTAGCCCTGTGGACTCAAGTGACTGTGTGACTGTGACTCTGATCAGCTCTGTGTAGACTCACATGACGGTTGTGATTGTGGCTCTGATCAGCCCTGTGGACTCACTTGACTGTGCGACTTTGGCTGTGATCAGCTCTGTGGACACACGTGACAGTTGTGACTGTGGCTTTGATCAGCCATCTGGACTCATGTGATGGTGTGACTGTGACCCTGATCAACCCTGTGAATTCACTTGATGGTGTGACTGTGACTCTGATTAACCACCTATGGACTCATGTGACAGTGTGACTGTGGCTCTGATCAGGCCTGTGAACTCACTTGACCGTGCGACTTTGGCTGTGATCAGCTCTGTGGACACACATGACAGTTGTGACTGTGGCTTTGATCAGCTGTCTGGACTTATGTGATGGTGTGACTGTGACCCTGATCAACCCTGTGAATTCACTTGATGGTGTGACTGTGACTCTGATTAACCACCTATGGACCCATGTGACGGTGTGACTGTGGCTCTGATCAGGCCTGTGGATTCACATGATGGTTGTGACTATAGTCCTGATCAGCTCTGTAGACACAAGTGACTATGTGATTGTTGCCCTGATCAGCCCTGTGGACTCACATGACAGTGTGACTGTGGCCCTGATCAGGTTTGTAGACTCACATAACTATGTGACTGTATCTCTGATCAGCCCTGTGGACTCACATGATGGTGTGACTGTGGCCCTGATCAGCCCTGTGAACTCAACTTACGGTGTGGCTGTGGCTGTGGCTCCAATTAGCCATGTGAACTAATGTGATGGTGTGACCATGGCTCTGATCAACCATCTGTGGACTCGTGATGGTGTGGCTGCCTGTGGACTCACGTGACAGTTGTGACTGTGGCTCTTATCTGCTCTGTGGACTCACATGACTGAGTGACTATAACACTGATCAGCTATGTGGACTCACGTGAGATATGACTGTGGCCCTGATCAGCTCTGTGGATTTACGTGACAGTTGTGACTGTGGCTCTGATCAGCCATGTGGACTCACATGATGGTGTAATTGTGGCTCTGATCAACACTGTGGACTCACGTGACAGTTGTGACTATGGCTTTGATCAGCTCTGTGGACTCATATGACTGTATGACTGTAACCCTGATCAGCCCTGTGGACTATGAGATAGTGTTACTCTGGCCCTGATCAGCCCTGTGGATCACATGATTGTGTGATTGTTGCCCTGATCAACACTGTGGACTACATGACTGTGTAACTGTGGCTCTGATCAGCCCAGTAAACTCACATGACAGTGTGATTGTGACCCTGATCAGTTCTGTGGATTCACATGACTATGTGACTGTGGCCCTGATCAGCCATGTGGGCTCACATGACTGTGTGACTGTAGCTTCGAGAGGACTCACATTGTAGTTGTGATAGTGGCTCTGATCAGCCCTGAGGACTCATGTGACTGTTACCATAACCCTGATTAGCCTGTGGACTCACATGATGGTGTGACTGTGGCCCTCATCAGCCATGTGGACTCATGTGAAGATTGAGACTGTGGCTTTGATCAACCCTGTGGACTCATGTGACTGTGTGACTATAACCCTGATTACCCTTGTGGATTCACATGATGGTGTGACTGTGGCTGCGGTCAGTCCTGTGGACTCACATTACTGTGTGACTATGGCCCTAATCAGCCATGTAGACTTATGGGACTGGGTGATTTTGGCCCTGATCCGCTCTTTGGACTCACATGACAGTGTGACTGTGGCTCTGATCAGGCCTGTGGACTCACGAGACTGTGTGACTGTGGCCCTGATCAGCCCTGTGCACTCATGTGACAGTTGTCTGTGTCTCTGATCAGCCCAGTGTACTCATGTGACAGTGTGACTGTGGCCCTAATCAGTCATGTAGACTCACGGGCCTGGGTGAATGTAGCCCTGATCAGCCCTGTGGACTCATGTGACAATTTTGACTGGCTGTGAGCAGCCCTGTGGACTCACATGACAGTTGTGACTGTGGCCCTGATCAGCCCTGTGGACTCAAGTGACTGTTTGACTCTAATTGGATCAGCTCTGTGAACTCATGACACTGTGACTATAACCCTGATCAGCCATGTGGACTCACATGAGGAGTGACTGTGGCCCTAATCAGCCTGTAGACTCACGTGATTGGGTGATTGTGGCTCTGATCAACCCTGAGGACTACATGACTGTGTGACTGTGGATTTGATCAGAGCTGTGGGCTACATGACTGTGTGACTGTGGCCCTAATCAGCCCTATGTACTCAAGTGATGGTGTGACTGACTCCGAACAGCCCTTGAACACGTGATGGTTGTGACTATGGCTCCAGTCAGCCCTCTGGACTCACAAGACTGTGTGACGATGGCCCTGATCACCCCTGTGGACTAACGTGATTGTGTGACTGTGGACTGTGTGACTGGCCCTGATCGTCCCTGTAGACTCATGTGACTTTGTGACTGTGGCTTTTATCAGCCCTGTGGACTATGTGACTGTGTGAATGTGGCCCTGATCAGCCCTGTAGACTCATGTGACTGTGTGACTGTGGCTCTGATCAGCCCTGTGGACTACGTGGCTGTGTGAATGTGGCCCTGATCAGTCCTGTGGACTCATGTGAGAGTGTGACTCTGGCTTTGATCACCCATGTGGACTTCATGACTGTGTTACTGTGTCCTTGATCATCCTTGTGTATTCATGTGACTGTGGAAATGTGGCCCTGATCAGCCCTATAGACTCACGTGACTGTATGACTGTGTGCCTGATCAACCCTGTGGACTCATGTGATTGTATGACTGTAGCTCTGATCAGCCCTCTGTACTTCATGACTTTGTGACTGTGGTTGTTATCAGCCCTGTGGACTCACATGATGGTTGTGACTGTTGCTGTGATCAGGATCTGTTGACCCCCATGACTGTGGCTCTGATCAGCCCTGTGGACTCACGTGACTGTGTGAATGTGACCCTGATCAGCCCTGTGGACTTACATGACTGTGTGACTGTGCCCCTGATCAGTCCTGTGTGCTCACATGATGGTATGACTGTAGCTCTGATCAGCATCTCTGGACTCACGTGACTGTGTGAATGTGGCCCTGGTCAGCCCTGTGGACTCACATGATGGTGTGACTGTGGCTGTGTTCAACCCTGTGCACTCATGCGTTGGTGTGACTTTGGCTCTGATCAGCCCTGTGGAGTCACGTGACGGTGTGACTGTGGTTCTGATCAGTCCTGTGAACTCATGTGACGGTGTGACTTTGGCTCTGATCATCCCTGTGGAGTCACGTGATGATGTGACTGTGGCCCTGATCAGCACCGTGGACTCACATGGCTGTGTGACTGTGGCTGTTGTCAGTCCTGTGGACTCATGTGACAGTGTGACTGTTCATCACCTTTCCATATCATGCCACAGCTCCACAGGCCAAAGTTCAGGTCTTGTCTCCAAAGGCTCCAAACCTCATCCTGCAGGCTCTTAATGTGCTTCTTGTCCTTGCCAGCCACCAATATGTGTGGACTGGGATGAGGGCACTTAAGTTAGTGCCTACATTTTTTCCAGAACCTCAACAAGGCAGCAGGAAATCCATGAAGTCATTGCTCCTTTAGCAAGACTGGTAGCCAGGAGAGCCCCTGCCATGTCATCACCCAAGAGAGAACCAGAGGAAATGGCGCAACCACCACCTACCAATGGGTGCTGGGAAAGCTGATCCCAATGGCCAGTGCTGCGCCCTCATCATGCATAAGCTAGGCATGGTTTTGTCTCATTTAATTCTCACCACAATCCTCTAAGGTCTCTCCATTCCATAGAGGAGAAAATTAAGGTAAAGAGATGCTGAGGATCTTGCAGTTATCACAGCTAATGCCCAAGATTTAGGATTTGAATTCCAGTGGGCCAGTCCACTGTCCCAAAAGACAATCCCCCCAGAGGTAACAATTAAGATTCCCCACCTCCAGTGAAAAGAATTGAAGGCCTGTGATGGGCCTGGGCCAAGATTGTCAGCCAGCCCGGCAGAGGGAGGCTGTGGAAGGAAGCTGCCTCCCCATTTCCTGTGCAGTGGGCCTGTGTCCAGCTCTGTGCCTGTGCGAGGATGCCAAGAACACAGTTTTAAAAAGAAAAGGTTGACTAGCACAGCAGAAGTTTCATCAGGAGTGAGCCCACATGTGTATCACTCCCACCATCCACTCATCTAGGAGGACACCATCAGTAGGATGGCCCTGGGTGTTTCTGAAAACTGGAAGCAGCCTTTTTCACAGCTTGGGTTCCAGTCCTCTTGATACCTGTGGTGCTGAGGCTGGGGGCATTCACTAGGGACATGGGCTGGGTAGGCAGAGATTTGCCCAGAACAGGACAGAGGTTTCCACAGCCAGTGCTGGGGTGGGAAGCCTAGGGCTTAGAGCTTGGATCTGCCGCTTCCCACTTGGTGGCTTTAGCCCCCAGCATCACGGGACTTCAGACCACAGATTCCAGCCTTTGGGGCTTTCCTTCACCACATACCCCCCAAGTCCCCAGGGAACCCTGCCTGGCCCCACAGCCTGAAACCCAGTCTGGGGTCAGGCCTGGGCAGGCCCTGCCCTCCCCCGCTCCCTGCTCTCAGAGAGAGGAGGAGGCCTCCCTCGAAAAGAATGCGCTTGTCTGCCGCCTGTCTGGCTCCAGGCTCAGTCTAAGATTTCAGCCACCAAAAAAGGCAGCAGGAAGGAGAGGGCCTCCTGCAGCTGGCCCCAAGGAGCTGCAGATGCTATTTTGCTCACATGACTTCCCCAAGTGAGAGCATCTCCACACCAGTAGGTTTCCTCCCCTTGCTAGCCCCTTGCAAGGGCTGGGCACCCGTACTTACTCCTAACCTGTGGCTGAGGAAGCTGGGGCTCAGCTAGTCAGCAGTGGTGGCAGTGTAGGAGCCCCAGATAGCTTGTCCCTTCTGGATGCTCCTTTTTTTCAACCCCTTAGGGGTCCTCCATCCCTTCTGTTCACCAGTTGTCCTCGAGCAGCCGCTGTGCAGGGAACAGTGCTGAGAGAAGGGAGAGAAGAGCCAGAATGACTTTCTAACTGAGGGTCCCATGTCCAACTCACCCCTGGGATAAGTGTCTTTGCTCCAACACTTCCTGCTCAGTGACCCTAAGGAAGTTCGCCTCTCAAGCCCTCAGGGTCCTGTCTGTCATAGAAGTGGCAGTGCAGCCCTTAGAGCTGGTGGTTTCTGTCCTGGTGTGTGTTAGTATCACCTGGAGGGTAGGTGATACTAATGGCACAGGGGTAGTTGCAGTACTCCTGCTCAGGCCACACCCCAGCCCAGGAAATCAAATCTCTGACATTGTTGTGTTCTGGTAATCTCTGGTGATCCAGTGTGCCCTTAAAGTTGAGAACTACTACCCATTAAAGACTTGTTGCAACTGGAACTAAATCCTAAGAAAGGGGCCTGGCCCCTAGGAGAGTTCTTTCCTGTTCTGATGTCCCATGAAGGCACCTTTGAACCTGGGGTTGCCTGTCAGTGTCCCCTTAGAATGCACTTGGTCCCAGTAAGGGTCCCTCAGGGCCTCCTCTGAACGTTGATGGTTTTCATATCTGAGTCCCTGCACAGGCTGGACACAGAGGGCAGCAATGAGCTGGGGAGGGAGAGGCAGAGGACCCCTCCGACTTCCTCCTGTTTCCTGAGTGCCAGCCTAGGCGGACATGGTTTTGGTTTTTTTCTCCTGATCCCCAGCCCAGCTATGCATCCTGACCCTCAGCCCAACTGGCAGAAGCTGGCTCTAATTACATCTGGGGACAGTTTCTGCACAAGAGGAAGGGAGTGACTAATACCTATTGCACTTGCAAGCTTCTTCCCACCAAACCAGTGCCTTCATGCTGGCCATCATACAACCCCCACAGGTCCCAGCCTCTGTCCCACAGGCACTGGCAGGCCTGGGAGTCAGGGGCTCAGCCATACTGTTGAGAAGGGTAGGAGGAGGCTTCCCAATGGAGAGTGACTTCACAGTGTATACGTGGCCCAACTGGCTTGGGTTGCCACAGTCATCAGCCATTTACTGAGGCAAGGCTGAATTCAGGTCTTACTCCCATGTTTATTCTTTCTACTGCTGTCCCAGAAGATACGGCTGTCTTCTCTCTTATTTTCCAGTTGTTTGACACTTCCAGGTTGAGGACCAGCCAGAGCATCACACCTACAGAGGTGGGCATGGTGGAGAGTGGCTGCCAGAGTCATCTGGTCCCCGTCTTGCAACTCAGACTCTGAGAGGACATGGGGAATAGCTGGCAGGAAGAGACCCCTGTGCCATTTGGCCTCTGCAGAGATGATTGTTGTCTGTCCAGACATTTGATCACCTGGCCTCGAATTCACTTGCTGCCATCAAGATTAGCAGAAGTAATATCCACAGCCTAAACCACCCCTCAGGGCTTGGAATCCCCATATCATTTGTGACAGGTGACTACTAGGGCCAGAGAACCAGTCCCAGCATGAAAGACTGACCTGACCCTGCACTCCATTTCTTCTCCATGGCCCCTTCCCAGACAGAAGATCCAGGCCACATCAGTTGTTCTTCTCAGGTGTCCCCCACAGAGATCCCCCAGTCCCAGCCGAGAGATACCCAGCACTTTCTCATTTGAATCCATCTCTACAGCAACCTAATGAGGTAGGCAAGAATGGTTATCTCACCTCCCAGGTGAGGAAACTGAGGCAGAGCCATGCTGTGATCAGCAGAGCCAAGACTCGAGCTGGGTCTCCATGATTCAAGATCAACACTCCATACCTCCATGAGATGGCTCAGGAAACCACAACTGGGTGACCACTGTTCACTTAATGTCAACAAACCACTCTTCATGCCTTCTGAATAGGAACTCAGAGCCTGGAAGTGTGAATGGGATGGATGGAAATTAGCCAGGCCAAGGAGGGCGGGCTGTGGCTAGGAGAGCACTCCCAACAGGAAACAACAGATGGGAAATCACAAGATACTTGAGGCTGGAGAGGTCAAGGAAGAGGGTGTAGCTATATTCTAAAGGTTGTGTTCTGCTGCCTTTCTGGGAGTAGGAGGCTAGACAGGAGGCCAGCTCTGGAAAGTGCTCCCCGAGTCTGCATCCCAGTGCCTTGAGACAACTCTGGCTCCAGCCCTCACTCACTCTTGGAATAGGAGGGCAGCCTAGGTTTCCAGTTAACCCAGCTCCATTCTAGGGGGTCTTGAGGAGGTGGCAGGTAGGGATGGAGAGTCTCCAACACACTGAGGGCTAGTCACCGAGCTCCCAAGTGTCTGCTTTGGGGGGCTCGGTCTGTCAGCAGCCAGGGTGGTTCAAGGATGGTACCTGCTGCTTGGTACCATAGTCAGGCTAACTCTTCCCAAGACCCTAAGACGGGCTGGCTCCTATGCAGAACCACAGCCTGTCTGCACATCCACCCTCCTCGAAGGGCCAGGGCCAAGGGACAAGTCAGCCCTGCTGCCTATGACTGTACAGTTCATGGCCTTCCCTGGGAGCAGGAAGATGCATCTCCTTCCTCCTTGGGAAAAAGGTAAGTTGGTTTCTTTTTATGGTGTGAAGATTCATTCCTAATCCTGACTTAATGTATAACGTCTACTCAAGAGAATCCCTTAACTATTCGGAACCTCGGTGTCCCCTAACTGCACAACTGGTCACTTCTGCTTTGCAAGAAAATACCATTGTCAATTTATATCTGGTAAGCCCTACATAATCAAGATTAGGCTAGTTCCTTTTCTTTTTTTCTTTTTCTTTTTTTGAGTTGGAGTCTCACTCTGTCGCCCAGACTGGAGTGCAGTGGCACGCTCCCAGCCACCGCAGCCTCGACCTGCTGGGCTCCGGCAATCCTTCCACCTCTGCCTTCCAAGTAGCTAGAACTACAGGCACGTGCTATCATGCCTGGCTAATTTTTGTGATTTATTGTAAAGATGAGGTCTTGCCAAGTTGCCCAGGAGGGTCTCAAACCTGCGGGCTCAGGCAATTCACTCACCTCGGCCTCCCAAAGTACAGGATTACAGGCTGAGTCACCAAGCCCAGCCCTTTTCTTTTTTCTTTGTCGACTTTTTTGAAGCATAATTGACATCCAGAATAGCATATAAAATCATAAATATGCAGCTATTGAGTATTGCACTGAACATACCATGGCACCAGGACTCAGAGGAAGAAAAGAACATTTCAGCTCCCCAGAGGCCCCATCATTCTCCCTCAACCCAGCCCTGCCCCCTCCACCTCCCACCCCGAACTTTCCCCACCCCTGCCAAAGTAACCACAACCTTACCTTCTAATGGGCTTTAAAAAGGCTTCCCTCATCTTCCTTCTATACAGGGCAGGGCAGGAACCCTTTTTCAGGACTCCTTGCAGCCAGACACCTGATTACCTCAGCTAGAAGTCATCACCTGCAGCCTCTGGCATGCTCAGAACCTCTGAGCCCCAAAGCTGAGGAGGCCACCTCCCCTAGGGCTTTGACCTACTGCTGGGGGATCCCAAGAACAAATCTACAGAAAACCGACCAGGCACAGCTTTTCTTTTTTTTCTTTTCCAAGAAAAAGCACTGTTTTCTTTAAAAATTGTATGCAATTGTCAGAACCATATGCTCGAAGCTGCGGTGGACAAGAGAAACATGGCAATGAGTAGGTGGTTTCATTTTTTAAAGCTGGAACATTTATTTTTTTATTTATTTATTTTTTGAGTTGGAGTCTCACACTGTCGCTCAGGCTGGAGTGCAGCGGCATCCTCACAGCCACTGCAGCCTCAATCCTCTGGGCTCAGGCAATCCTTCTGCCTCAGCCCTCCAAGTTGCTGGAAATACAGGCATGCACCACCACACCTGGCTAATTTTTTGATTTATTGTAGAGATGAAGTCTTGCCAAGTTGCCCAGGCTGGTCTCAAACCCATGGGCTCAGGCAATCCTCTCACCTCGGCCTCCCAAAATACTGGGATTATAGGCGTGAGCCACTGTGCCCAGCCATGCTGGAGTATTTAAAGAGTTGGCATCCCACTGGCCTGCATGCCAGGGCCCCTGAAGCCAGCCTCTGTCACCCTCTGGGATAGTACACTCCCCACCTGCCTGTCCTCCACTTGGTAACTGTAGCCATCTGTCCAGAGTGGAAACTCATGCTTCTGGGTCCAGGACCACCGCTCCCTAAAGGGTGACTGTAGGACAGTGAGGGCAGAAGTCTCTTCCCCTGCTGCCCACAAGCCATCTTTCCATCAAGGACACCCCAGGTCTGGTTCCAGCCCTGCCATGCCCTTGGGCTCATCCCTTCCCTTCTCTAGGTGTCAGTGTCCCAGTATGTGAAGCATACATGCTTGTTCCCACCCTGCTGCTGGACTGGATGCTGAGACCCACAGGTGTGAGAGCACTGTGAGATTTGGGAAAGATTGATTTCCAGCATCAGCTCCAAGCCCCGCCTTCCAGAAAGTCTTCCATGGAGTCCTCACCCTCACCTAAGTACATCAGCCTTTGGCAAGAGAGACTGTCCCTCCGTCCAGCTGTTGTGTCCAAGCATAGAGAGCACCCCGTAGCATGCCTCTGCCCTCATGGGGCTGTGGCTTTGGTCTCTTGCCTGGCCAGCATCTTCCAGTCTTCCCAATGGGGGAGTGGAGGTGGGGCAGCAAGCAGGCTTGCAGTTCTCCCAAGTGTTTCTGTCAAGAAACTTGGTTGTGAGAACAGACACCCTCTCAGCCCTGCTGAGGCCAGAAGCAATGTGTCAGGAGCACCAACATCATCTGCAGGAAGCCAGACCTGCCACCATGAGTTAGACTGCTGTCACTGCTGTCCAAATACCCTCTCCATCTCTACTGGGTCACAGTCTAGGCCCATCGGCCATTCTGGCTCTGTCAGTTCCCACCAAGCATCTGTGGACAAGCCCTGCCTCTGAGGCCTGGACCCCCCTCACTGAGAGCTGGGGGCTGACCTGCAAAGGCTCCTATAGCCCCAACTTTTTCTGATTCTTAGAATTTCCTCTTCTCACTCAGAGCAGAGGAGGCCAAGAGCAGGGAAAGCAAGCTGAGGCTTCCTTAGAAAACAAAGCCGCACACATATCTACCCTATGACCCAGCAATTCCATTCCTAGGTATTTACCTAGAGGGGGAGAACATATGTCTACAAAGCAAGCCTTGTACAAGAATGTTTCCAGCAGCCTTCTTCCTAATAACCAAAGCTGGAAGCCACCCAAGTGTCCCACAGGGAAGTGAATGGATGATCCAACTGTGAACCATGCAGACCATGGAACACTACTCAGCAGATACTCAGACAAGTCAGTATAGTAAGACCAAACATATAGATGCAACTACATGGATGAATCTCACAGACATCACACACAGTAGGAGAAACCAGACACGGCCGAGTACCGTGACTCATGCCCATAATCCCAACACTTTGGGAGGCTGAGGAGAAAGGACTGCTTGAGTCCAGGACCAGCCTGGGCAACATAGCAAGAACTCGTCTCTACAAAAAGCAATTAGCCGGTCATGGTGGCATATATCTGTAGTCTCAACTACTCAGTAGCCTGAGGCAGAAGGATCCCGTGAGCCTGGGAGGTTGAAGCTGCAGTGAATGATCGTGCCACTGTACTCCAGCCTGGGCAACAGAATGAGACCCTGACCCAAAAACAAGAGCCAGACACAAAGAATATATACTGTACGAGGTAGGACAATTAAGTTCGTGAACTTGCCGTTGTGGTCTTACAACTTGGTAAGGTTTCATAACCTTGGTATATCAGTGTCTCACAGCTATGCTCGTGTCAACGTGTGGCAGTGTCTTGCTGAGTGACACTCACTGTTGCATGTTTTTATGTGCTGTTGTGAGAATGTCAGAGCTTGAATTAGAACAACAAACAAACATTAAGTTTCTTGTTAAACTTGGCAAGAGGGGAAGTGAAATCAGGGACATGTTAGTTCAAGTTTATGGGAATAATGCCATGAAGAGAATGGCAGTGTACAAATGAATTAAACATTTTCCCAAGGGGAGAGAAAGTATCACTGATGAAGAAAGGTCAAGATGGCCAGTAGTGAGCAGAATTGATGAAAACATTGCAAAAATTCATCAAAGTGTGAGTCAAAACCATCGGTTGACTATGAGAAGCATAGCAGACCAAATAAGCATTCATAGAGAAAGAGGAAAATCTTAACTGGAAATCTTGGCATGACAAAGGTATGTACAAAAATAACCCTGAAGGAACTCTTGCATCACAACAATGCACCAGCTCACACAGCACTATCTATGAGGGAGTTTTTAGCCAGTAAACAACCTGTATTGGAACACCCTCCCTACTCATCTGATCTGGCCTCCAATGACTTTTTTTTTACCCAAAGATAAAGGAAATATTGACAGGAAGACATTTTGATGATATTCAGAGCATCGAGTATAATACAACAACAACTCTGATGGCCATTGCAGAAAAGAGTTCCAAAACTACTTTGACGGATAGACTAGGTGCTGGCATTAATACATAGCTTTCCAAGGGGAATACTTTGAAAGTGACCATAGTGATATTCGGCAATGAGGTATGTAGCACTTTTCCTAGGATGAGTCCACGAACTTAATTGTCAGTCCTCATATTTATATGAACTTCTGAAATTGGCAAAACTGCATGGAAATAGCAATCAGAAAGGGGGGTAGCCATGAATAAACTTTCTGGGATCGATGGAAATGCCCTGTATCTTATTGACATGGTAATTACATGGGTATATACAGTTGTCAAAACATTTAGGATCTGTGTATTTTAATGTATATAAGTAATGTTTTAATTTTTAAAATGATTAAAACTAGGAGAGAAAGAAAAAAGCCAGAGCCCTCAGGGATATGCAGGGAGATTATATCCTGGGTTTCCAGCCAGGACCTGTCCCAGGCTCTAAAGAACTTGTTTGTGTTGCTAGAAGTTAACAGTTTTCAGCCAGGAACATGAAGGGCCTACTGTTCATTTTCCCAGGCACATTATCAAGCAAGGGAGTGGGATGGAGTGAGGGGAAGGACATGATGATGGCTTAAGGTTCATCAGCTGCAGCCTGGGAGAAGCGCTTATTTATTCTCTGAGTATTTATTGAGCATCTACTATGTGCCAGACACTGGAGAAGGCACATCGACATGTCTCTGGTCTCATGGAGTTCAATGGGAGAGATATACATTGAACACTAATCACACCAACAAGCTCTTCACTCCTGGGGGTTCTGGGAAGGAGAAGCACGGGGAGCTATGAGATCACTAGTCTGGGGTCCTCACCTCACTTGGGCCTGGGAAGGCCTCTTGGGGTCTTGAGTTCTGAATGATGAGACGAGATTAGCCAGGCCAAGAGTGAGAGGGAAAGCATCCTCCCCAAAAGTCAGAGCAGAGAGAAGCTAACACAGGAGCCACTTACTCCAGCACCTTAGAGGACCAGGTCAGCAACAGTAAGTGTGAAGAGATTGAGTGACACGGTCCCAGGGGCGGGCTGGGGCACAGCACTGAGCATGTGTCTGCCTGGGGAGTAGGAACATTGGATGTTGGCCTGTGATATTGCAGACCTGGTGTTGTCCCATCTTCCCTTTATCCAAGAAAACATAAATTTGGAGTCTTTAACATGTAAACACAAATCAATTTTTAAATTTTGACTCACATGTTCTCACTCATAAGTGGACCTTGAACTATCATAATACTATAAGAAAGGCACTGGCGGCCGGGTTCAGTGGCTCACGCCTATAATCCCAGCACTTTGGGAGGCTGAGGTGAGAGGACTGCCTGAGCCAATGGGTTTGAGACCAGCCTGGGCAACTTGGTGAGACCTCATTGCTACAATAAATCGAAACATTAGCTGGGCATGGGCACGTGCCTGTGGACCCAACTACTTGGAAGGCTGATCCAAAACGATAACCTAAGACCTTTCCGTTGAGGCTGCGGTGGCTCTATGCATGCCACTGCACCCCACCGTGCTAATTACCATTTCTGCTTTATGTAAAACACTGGGTGATTGCCAACTTAATGGATAATGCGTTTATAACATTTATAGAACCAACATTTAGTTAAATAACCTTTATGTAAGATTTATGTTGATTTTTTTTTATTTTCTCATTTAATGGCAAATTATGAAGAGCATGTTTCATA
>NW_007253746.1:455435-465780 GCF_000164805.1 Carlito syrichta | reverse complement strand
AGTGGCTCACGCCTATAATCCCAGCACTTTGGGAGGCTGAGGTGAGAGGACTGCCTGAGCCAATGGGTTTGAGACCAGCCTGGGCAACTTGGTGAGACCTCATTGCTACAATAAATCGAAACATTAGCTGGGCATGGGCACGTGCCTGTGGACCCAGCTACTTGGAAGGCTGAGGCAGAAGGATCACCTAAGCCCAGCAGGTTGAGGCTGCGGTGGCCATGAGCATGCCACTGCACTCCATCCTGGGCACAGAGTGAGACTTTGACTCAAAAACAAAGGGGGTTTCGCAGCAGTAGTGGGAAACTGCCAGGGGAGGGCAGGGACAGGATTGGCAGTAGTGGGAAAGTGCTGGGAAGGTGAGGGGGCATACCTCATCAACAAGGATACCTGCATAATGAACATCTGTATACCTAGCCCTGAATTGTACCCCACGTAGTTAAAATTTAAAAATTTTAAAAAAATTTTAGTCACTTCTATTCAAAGTAAAACCAATCAAAGCAAAATCAATCAAAATTCCAGCAAACTTTTTTTGTCAAAATTTACAAACTAATTCTTTTTTTTGTTTGTTTTTCTTGAGTTGGAGTCTCACTCCATCGCCCAGACTGGAGTGCAGTAGCACTCTCCTGGCCACTGCAGCCTCTCGACCTGCTGGGCTCCAGCGATCCTTCTGCCTCAGCCTTCCAAGTAGCTGAAACTACAGGCGCGCACTACCACACCTGGCTCATTCTTGATCTGTTGTAGAGATGAGGTCTCTCCAAGTTGCCCAGGCAGGTCTCGAACCCGTGGGCTCAGGCAATCCACTCACCTCAGCCTCCCAAAGCACTGGGATTACAGGCTGAGCCACCAAGCCTGGCACTAATTCTAAAATGTATATGGAAGAGCAAAAGACTTAGAACATCCAAAGACAATTTTGAAAAAGAACAACCAAGTTGGAGAACTCACACTGCCTGATTTCCCGATTTAGCATAAGTCCACTGTAGACAGGATATTATGTTATTGGCAAAAGGATGGACAGAAAGATCATGGAAGAGAAAGTGGTGTCCAGGAATAGACTCACGCAAATATGATTAACTGATTTTTTACAAAACCATAAAGATAGCACAAGAAGAGAGACTAGCCTTCCCAGCAATGGCACATCACATGGTAGGCAGCCTCTTAGATGGCCCCATGCCCTTTCCTCCTTCACACTTTTGTGGGACCCCTGCCCCTTGAGTGTGGGTGGGACCTGGGACTTGCTTCTAATCAGTGGAATATGGCAGTATGGGATGTCATTCTCGTGATTATGCTACATCATACAAAATTGTGTCTTGCTAGCCAACTGCAGCAGACTGTCCTTGCTGGCTAAAGTAAGCAGTTGTGTTTGGGAAGCCTATGTGACAAAGAACTGCAAGAGATCCCTAGAGCACAGTCCAGCAACACCCTGACAGCAGCCTGGGCAGACCCCAAGAAGAGGATGCAGCCAAGCTGTGCACCTACAGGATCTGTGATATAACAAATGTGTGTTGTTTTCAGCTGCTAAGTGTGTGGTCACATAGAAAATGAATACAATCCATAAACCATAAAAAGGAATCTCCACCCATACTTATGCCATATACAAAAATAACAAGAAAGTCTAAATGTAAAACTATAAAACGTATAGAAAAACAAAAACACTGAACACATATTTGGACAGACAGTGGCCAAGGGAGGAGTTGTTGGAGAGGTGTGATGGGGAGAGCTCAGTTGTAGCCCTGCAGGACTTGGGGTCCAGAGCTGCCTGAGGTGGTTTGGGGATGGTGACAGCCCTGGCTCCAACGTCTCAGGTCCCCTCTGGGAACCCAGCCCCCAGGTCCTACAATTCTTTAGTCTGGTCCAAATCCAATTGGCTTAGGTAATGCCACCCCATGGATCTGAGTCCTTTGCCTCAGGTTTCTTCGTAGGTGGCTGACCAACCTTGGACACACAGTTCCTGAGTCAGTGCCCACCCCTGGTCTAATCAACTTCCACTCTTGTGCACAGCCAGCCAACTGCTGCCTCCTGGTATGGGTCAGGAGAGATGCTGGACAGGATAGGCATGGCAAGGGCCACATCAGAATGGTCTCTTATCTGTGCCTCTGTTTTCTCTGCTGCCCAAGAAGGGTCTTAGCCCCTTCCATGCCCACATTCCGAAGTTCCCTAGAGACAGACCCAGGCCAGGGATCCTATGGCCCTCTGGTGCCTCCTACACTATCTCTGCTGCCATCAGTCCTTGTGGGTCTGCTGGGGCTGCAAGCCTAGGCAATCTGTGGTTGCCAGGAAGCCTAACAGAAGGCTGAAAGCAGCTCTGTGAAAGACAGGTGTCAGAGGCGGGCAAGGGTGCTGAAGGTCACCTGGGAATTGACAGGGCCCATCCCTTTCTGAGAAGCACCTTCAGGGAAATGGGCAGCTCAGCCCTGAGTCACCAGTTACAACCTGGGCCAAGGGGCCTCCGGGTGGAGTCAACACAAAAGCACTGTGTGTGCCAGATGGGTACAGAGCCAGGAGATGGGCGTGCTCTCAAATGAGTGAATAGAAGGGCGGCTTGTGGCTCCGGCAGCACTTGCGGGGGGAGACACAAAGGAGCCCCACCAAGTCAGAGGTAAGTGGAGGGCACCTGGATTAAGGGAGGGGGTGCTGAGTTCCACGCCACCTTGGCTGATTCCCAGGTTAGTCATTCACACAGCCTTCAAACAGCCCCCACCTGCATTGTCACCTGTGGACAGAGCCACCAGGGACCTGTACTCCCTTGGTTCTTAGAACACTTTGCCTTCCTCTTTTCACAGCTTGGCATGTAAGATTTCAGCAATGTCAGCATAAACACAGCCCCAGCGAAGCACAGTGGATGGATTAGTTACCAGTGGGTGGTGGCACCATGAGGTGGGGATTGTGACTCCTAGAATGGTCAAAGGTCATGGAAGCTATTTCAAGAGATGCACAAGGTAAATCTGAATTCATTTGTTCTGTGGCCCTATAAACATGCCGACATTTCCATCAAGTTGGAAAACTAGAATGAAGAAAATCTGAACTGCGAAGAGGGGCACAAGGATCTTCTTCACCCCAAACCAGAAGGGGTGCCAAGGCAGCTGGCTGATTCATGCTGGGGAGGACCCACCCAGACCACGAAGGCAAGAAGACAATGAAAACCTCTGTTAAAGGAAAAACCTGAGAGAAATCAGACTCAAGAGCTTAATCGCGTAAAGAATGATTCCTAAATCAGTCTGCCCCAGACAGCAGAGGTTCAGAGAGACTCCAGTGTAGCCACAAGGGTGGAAGAAGATTTATGGACACAGAAAGGAAAGTGATATGCAGAAATGAAAGTGAGGGACAGAAGCAGCCAGGTTGGTTACAACTCAGTGTTTGCCTTACTTGAACCGGTTTGGACAGTTGGCCTCATGTGATTGGGCACAACTCGTTGATTGGCACAAGAGTAGGTTACAATCTGTTAAAACATCCAGTTAGGCTACAGCTCACTATGTGTGGAGAAACCTTTAGGCTGAACTTAAAATAGGGAAAGAGGCAGCTTTAGCCTAAACTCAATTTAACACTTCCCAGGAGAGATGGCAGCTTAGACTTATTTCTCCCGTGTTTCCTAAGATGCCTCTGTTGCCTGTCAGGAGATGAAGCCTGCTATGGTGATGGACAAAAGGAAGGAGTTTGGGGTGGGGGTTGTTTGCGTGTGTTGTTTGTTTTGTTGTTTCAAGCTTCCATCAGCTTACAATCATTTGAGGTAACCTGGCGACATCACACTGCCTGTACCCCTAGTGCTGATAGGGGGCCCTGTGGTAGTAACAGCAACCAGCGGGTGCATGAGCCCTAATGTGGCGGGTCACAAGGGTAGTCTGGCAGGCTTCCTGGAGGAGAAACATGTGGCAGTGGGTGTGAAAGGCCACGGACTGTAGGAACATGCAGAAAGTCAGAGTGCCCTTCAGCCTCTTGGCAGTGCTGGGTCAAGGCGGGAGTGGGAATGGGGACCAAAACCGTGCAGGAATTAACAGTGTGTGTCCAAAAGCGTGGGAAGAGATCCAAGGATCACTAGCTGGGAGGAAGAGCTGCCAGGTGGGCCAGAGTCAGGCAGAGCATTGGAGCTGATCTGCCCTTGCCTACCACCCACTCCATTCCCTGCCATCCCGGTGCACCCTCTCACTCACTTGGGAACTTGGCCCAGCAGGAGCAAACAGGTGTTCCTTGAAGTATTCAAGGTGCCTTGAGGTCACCAGTGCCTCCTGCCTCTTACCAGCTTTTGTTGTTCATTTGAGGCTCATTTTTTAACACAGAGTCAGGCGCTGTGCCTACTACTAGGGACGAAAGTAGGCACAGCTCCTGCCCTTGTGGAGCTTATGTTCTGGTGATGAAATGAGACATCGCTCAAATCCAGATACGAAAAGGCATCATGACCATGATGGTAAGTACGGAGAAGAAACGAGTAGGGCGGGCAGAAGCGGGTGTTGGTCCGTGTATCCACTGCTATGTACAAATTATACCCAAATGCAGTGGCTTTAACAGCAATAATCTCACGTTATCTTCCATATCTCTGTGAGCCAGAACTGTAGGAAGGGCACGGTGGGGCTGACCTGTCTCTCCTCCATGGTATCTGGGGACTCTGTTGGAGACTTGAAGGCTGGGTGCCGGGATCATCTGAAAGCTTGTTCACTCCCCCATGGGCCCAGCTGGGGCTGTGGATAGTTGGGGTTAGCTGGGTTCCAGGAAGGAGAAGTCCGGGCAGAGGGAATCACCTGGGACAAGCCTGAAGTGTGGAGAACTCGTTGGATGGGACAAGAGTGGATAAATGAAGACAGATGCATCAGCTCCTCTTGCATCTGAGAACCATGTGCCCGGGAGCAGACAAGAGGACTGATCCCACCCAGGTGCGTGAGGAAGGCTCCCAGGGAAGGCTGGGTGGGCCTGGAAGGGCGGGGCCAGGCACAGTGGAAGAGGCCTCCAGAAGGAGGCAGGCGCCAACTGAGCAAAGGCCTGGCTATGAGAAACCACCTGGCCTGTAGAAGAAACTTTGAGTTCCTCAAATACTTTTAACAAGTACAAGTCCTTCCAAGGCATTCAAAGTAAAAGAAAGTCATGTTTCTTGGCACTTTTAAATCACATTTTGTGATCTCTCTAAATCCATTTGGAACTCCCGCTTGCCAGGGTTGCGAAGACCCAATACCAGCCATGTCCCACGGCCTCTCCCTTGCTGGGGCTTGTGCAAGGACTCCCAGAATTTAGCACCCAGGCCCTGCAGGGCAGACCCCACCTCCCAGGGGGGATGTGCCCTCTTGGGGCTCCTGGCTTGACTGGAGGGGCCCATCTGAACATGTCTCTGGGCCCAGAACTGCCACAGGGCTATTGTTGAGGCTGCCAAAGTCAGGACACCACATGTCACTGCCACCCCCGGACCAGCCACCTCCAGGTGCTGGGCGTGAGGAGTGCAAGTCCTCATCCCTGGAGACTGTCACCTTCCTGGAGTCTAGTTCCTTGTGCTGGGTCTCCTTTCCCTACCCTGGCAGTCCTGTGCAGTCCTGACAGTGGAACTTCGTGTTCATAGGCCAAAGCCTCTCTGAGGAGTTCTGCCTGAAGCACATCAAGCCCTCATCTTCTCCTCTAGGCTTAAGGTGGGTCACAGGCCTGATCTCCACAGTCTGAGGGGATGCACTGACATCCCTGTGGTGTTGACAGTAGTGGAAGTCAGACCCTGGGTTACATGTTTAAGTAAGTCATTCGTTGCTCCCTTAGGTGACAGTGTGGTGGGACCTCAGTTTCCCCAGTGGAGGGAAGGCTTGGCCTAACTAGTCTGAAATGCCGTGTGAATAGAGCCCAAGGCAGTAGTCACCACATCAGCAGGGAGGGGAGCTCTCGCCCCCAGGCCTGTCGGGCAGGACCTGACAGTCCGCCAGCTGCTCACAAAAAAGGCAGACAGCCAACGCCCAGGGAGCGCTCTCCTCGCCAGCCAGGGTCTGCCTCCCAAACAAAGGCTGCCTTTTCTTGTCTTCCCACACATGCTTCCAAAACAAAACCCAACATGCTCTTTTCTGCTGTCTGGTTGCTCCTGCAAGTTGCCCCTGTGGATGCCAGACAAGGGTACGTCCTGGAGACTTCAGGGAGGCACCTGATTCAGGAGTGTGGAGTCAGTGGGTAGAATTTAAAACCATTGGTGGTTCTGTCCTGTGTGAAATTTGGTGGCAGGACCATCTTGATAATTCCCTGCTCAAGATGGGGGAGGTTCAGTCTAGAGCTGGGAGCCTGGGCTGCTCAGTTTCTGGGCAGAGCCTGTTCTTAGCACTCTGGGCCCTAAGCTAGGATTTTGCTCTGGATTTCTAGCCAATCCTCACTGGTAGAAGGGTCTCTGAGCCCGCCCTGGGGTTCTGAGTGACCTCTGCATTCTTGCCACTTTCTCTCTAATGAATTACTTGCTCCTCTGAGTCTTCCACTTCACCCTCAGCCAAGAGTGCTATTCCCCCTTTAGTGCTGCTTTCTGGAGTCGGGGGTCTTTACACTGAGGATTCTGGAAGTGCTCTGGGATTTCAGGGCAATGCCAACATCTTCAGATGCTGTCTTGGGATCAAATAACAGCTCCCCACTCATCAGTGGTTCCACCACCTACCATGTGCCTGTTGGTGAACAAGGTGACATCCACACATGTCTTACTGAGTCCCCATTTCACCAGGGAGCAAACCCAGGCTCGGGGTTCAACTCAGGCCTGCCTGACCCCACAGCCCATGCACTCTTTCTACAACACACCTTTTCCTAGCAACATCTCAGCTGATTCATTTCCCTGCCCTGACCCAGCATGGGCTATCTTGGTTGCTAGGTGCTGCTTTTGGAGAAAACATCACGCCCTGTGTGTTAGAACAGGCCTCCTGGGAAGAGGTCTCTCAGTCAGACATCCAACCTGCTGGCTGAGTTGGGGTTTTCCAGGTGACTTTTTCCACTGCGTGGCCTGGTTCCCTTTGAACACTAAACCCTTCCCACCTGCCCCTGGGTAGAGCTGGTGGTGGGCAAACGAGCCCCACTTTACTCTCTATAGATCAAGAAACTCCCAGCAAATCTCTGCTTCTGACTTCTCTACCCCAAATCTGAAAACCGGGGCACATTCTAGGTGGACCCAACCCAGGTCCCCAGACAACTGCCAATTCCTAGGAATGAGCCAGCCCAATGGTAGGTGGAGTTGCTCCTAAAATGCAGGCCACCGTGTAGGACCCCTCGCCTTACCACTCTGTCCCCTCCATATTCCTGCTCATGTTGCTTGTAAGGTGGTCTCAGAGTCAGGGCAGGGCGGATGCTTCCCCAATGCCTGATGGGCTCAGAAGACATGAAGAGTCAGGTGCTTCAATCCTGTCCTCTTCATTTTCATTTTCCATGTTTCCTCTGGGACATTTGTATGCATCACATTGACTTGAAAAGCAATGACATCCACTAAGAAATGTTAATTGAGCAGGTACCTACTTTATACCGAGGGGCACAGATGGCCCTGCCCTCCACTTTTCAGTTAGGTTTGGAGAAAAGCGATCGACGCAGGACAGAGCTGGTCTGGAGGTTCTAGGCCCCCTGCACTCCATTCTCCAGTGTGCTCTCTAGAGGGTCGCATTCTTCCTCAGCTTAACCCCTTCAGTGGCTTCCCGTTTACTTAGGGCAGAGTCCAGACTCCTTAGCATGGAGTATAGGCCTTTCCTGTCCCTTCAGAGTAAGTCCATGCTGTCTTCCCTGTGGAGACACTTCCCCATGCCCCCTCCTTGCTGGAGAAAACTCTGACTCCCCCTTCAGACCCTCTCCCCAGACTGGCTACTACAGGAGTAGCTGGTCACCGGGCCTCAGCACCATCGCCTGAGAAACTTTTCCAAGAGTTGTGTCTGCCTGTTTACAGCTCTGTCTCTCCCAGTCTTTCTCAACTGATATTGCACATCCGAATCCCCAAAGAACTTTTAAAAATTCTTGGATTCCCACCCCTAGAGATTCTGATTCAGCTGTCTGGAGTGTGGCTGGGCATGGACAGTTTCAAGTCTTCTCCTGTGACTGTGACTACCAGGGCGTGAGCACCCTGGGAGCTGCTGAGCCTTATTTATCTGTGTTCCCAGGACTGGGCACTTAGCAAAGTCTCCTCTGGTGGTGGGATAAATGAGATGACCCCACATAGTCCAGGGAGCCCAGGTGTGTGAGCATAGAGTGCTGCAAGACAGGAGGGAAAGCTGCCTGGCCTTCCTCGGCCTTTTTTTTTTTTTTAACTTTGCTTTTTAATTTTTTGATAGATAGGGTCTCACTATATTGTCCAGGCTGAGCTCAAACTCCTGGGCTCAAGTGATCTTCCTGCCTCAGCCTCTCTGGTAGCTGGGATACTGGTAGGCACCACCACACCCAGCATTTAAACATTTTTCTAATTAATAAACTTTATTTCTTAGAACCGTTTTATGTTCACAGAATAATGGAGTGGAAAGTACAGGGAGTTCCCATATACTCCCTGTCCTCACAAATGCACAGTCTCCATCCTGATCAACATCCCCCTTTCCAGAGTGGTACTTTTGTTAAACTGATAACCCACTTCAGCACATCATTTAGCCCAAAGTCCATACTTGGTGTGAGGGTTCAATCTTGGTGTTATGTATTCTATGGGCTTTACCAAATGTGTAATGACATGTATCCACCACCGTAGTGTTATCCACTAAGCATCATCCCACTGCCCTGGGCATCCTCTGCGCTCTGCCTGTTCGTCACTTCCTCCCCTTGACCTCTGGAAACAACTGATCTCTTTGTTGTCTCCATAGCTTTGCCTTTTCCAGGATACCATACAGTTGGAATCATGTTTTTTAGTGCTTGATAATACTCCATTGTATGGATGTGCCCAAGTTTTTTATCCATTTGCTACTGAAGGATATCTCGGTGTTGCCCCACGTTGAGGCAATTGTGAATAAAGCTTCTATAAACATCGAAACAGTATTTTGTGGAATATAAATCGCTCCTTCAGATAAATACCCAGCTCCTTTAGATAAATATCCAGCAGTGTAATTGCGAAATCATATAGCAAGATAATATTTAGTTTTGTAAAAAAATAAAACTGCCAAAATGACCAAGGACAATGGCTCACTCAGAGAGTATATGGGAACTCACTAAGCACTTTGACAGACTGAGGCCAGAGGATTGCTTGAGGCCAGGAGTTCAAGATCAGCCTGGGCAACATAGCAAGACTCTCCTGTTCTCTACAAAAAATCAAAATGAAAAAAATTAGCTGAGTACGTTTGTGGGCCTGCTATTCAAGAGGCTGAGGCAAGAGGATCACTTGAGCCCAGAAGTTCAAGACTGCAGTGAGCCATGATCATGCCACTGTATTCCAGCCTGGGCAACAGAGCAAGACCCTGTCTCTATTTAAATTTTTAAAATGTTTATTTTATTTATTTATTTTTGTTTGTTTGTTTTGAGTTGGAGTCTCACTCTGTCGCCCAGACTGGAGTGCAGTGGCCGCTCCCGGCCACCGCAGCCTCGCCTGCTGGGCTCAGGCGATCCTTCCGCCTCAGCCTTCCAAGTAGCTGGAATTACAGGTGTGTGCTACCATGCCCGGCTAATTTTTTGATTTTACTGTAGAGATGAGGTCTCGCCTGCCCAGGCGGGTCTCGAACCCGCGGGCTCAGGCAATCCACTCACCTCAGCCTTCCAAAGGCGCGGGATTACAGGCTGAGCCACCGAGCCCGGTTTAAAAATGTTTAAAAAGAACTGCCAAGGCCAGGCTCAGTCACTCAGTCTGTAATCCCAGCATTTTGGGAGGCCGAGGCGAGTGGATTGTCTGAGACTGTGGGTTCGAGACCCACCCTGGCAACTTGGCAAGACCTCGTCTCTACAATAAATAAAAAATTAGCCAGTGTGGTAGCGTGCACCTGTAGAAGGCTACTTGGAAGACTTCTTGGAAGGCTGAGGCAGAAGGATCTCTGGAGCCCAGCAAGTCAAGGCTGCGGTGGCCTGGAATGTGCCACTGCACTTCAGTCTGGGTGACAGAGTGAGACTCCAACTCAAAAAAAAAAAGAAAGAACTACCAAAATGTCTTCCAAAATGGTTGTACCATTTTGCATTCCCACCAGCAACAAATGAGAGTTCCTGTGGCTTGTCAACATTTGGTGTTTTGAGTGTTCTGGATTTTGGCCATTCTAATAGATAGACTCTCATTGTTTTAATTTGCATTTCCCTGATGGTGTATATAAAATGTGGAACATCTTTTCATATGCTAGTTGCCTTTTGTATATTTTCCTTGGTGACACGTCTGTTTTTGAATAGGGTTGTTCATTTTCTTATTGTTGAGCTTTAAGAATTTTGGGGGGAGGCTGAGGTGAGTGGATTGCCTGAGTCCACGGGTTCGAGACCCACCTGGGCAACT
>NW_007253746.1:425004-454839 GCF_000164805.1 Carlito syrichta | reverse complement strand
CTCCTGGCCACTGCAGCCTCGACCTGCTGGGCTCTGGCGATCCTTCCGCCTCAGCCTTGGCGCACGCTACCACGCCCGGCTCATTTTTTTTTTATTGTAGAGATGAGGTCTCGCCAAGTTGCCCAGGCGGGTCTCGAACCCGCAGGCTCAGGCAATCCATTCACCTCAGCCTCCCAAAGGCGCGGGATTACAGGCTGAGCCACCAAGTGCAGCTTTATTTTTTTAATTTTTGAGTTGGAGTCTCACTTCGTCACCCAGCTGGCGTGCAGTAGCATGCTCACAGCCACCCCAGCGTCACCCTGCTGGGTTCTGGCGATCCTTCTGCTTCAGCCTTCCAAGTAGCCAGAACTACAGGCACATGCTACCAGTCTGGCTAATTTTTTATTTATTGTAGAGATGAGGTCTCGTCAAGTTGCCCAGGCTGGTCTCGAACCCACGGGCTCAGGCAATCCACTCACCTTGGCCTCCCAAAGTGCTGGGATTACAGGTTGAGCCACTGAGCCTGGCTATGAGTTAATTTTTGTGAAGAGTGTGCCTAGACTTATTTATTTGCATATGAGTGTTCAGTTGTTCCAGCACAACTTGTTAAAAAGATTATCTTTGCTCCATTATAGCCTGGCAGATTGTCTTTGTCAATGAATGGTTCTATTTCATCTAGCTTATGAAATTTGTGGGTATTCATGAAAAAGAATGAAATCATGTTTTTTGCAGCAACATAGATGGCTATAATCCTCAGTGAAATAACTCAGAAACAGAAAATCAAATACCACATGTCCTCACTTATAAGTGGGAGCTTAACAATGGGTACACACAGATACAAAGTGGAATAATAGACGTTGGGGACTACAAAAGGTGGGAACGTGGAGTGGGGTGAGGGTTAAAAAATTGCCTAGTGAGTATAATGTTTACCCAGACTCCACCGTGATGAACTATGTGCATATAAGAAACCTGCACTTGCACCTCCTAAATACATAAAATAAAAATAAAATAAATTTGTGGGCATAGAATTGTTAATAATAGTCTTTATTACCCTTTTAATTCATGGGATCTGTAGTGATATCTTCTCTTTAGTTCTGATATTAGTAATTGTGTCCTTTCCCTTTTTTTAGTCTGGTTGGAGACTTATCGATTTTATTGGTGTTACAAAGGACCATTTTTTAATTTCATTGATTTTCTCTATTAATTCTCTGCTTTCAATTTTATTGATATTTGCTATGATTTTTATTATTTCTTTTTCTTCTGCTTAGTATGAATTTAATTTGCTCTTCTTTTTCTAGTTTCCTAAATTGGAAGTTTAAATTACTGATTTCATATCTTTCTCTTTTTTCTGATACATGTGTTTAATACTATAAATTTTTCTCTAAACATTGTTTTTGCTACAGTACATAATTTGATAAGTTGTATTTTTATTTTTACTTAATTTTTTTTTTTTTTTTTTTAGTAGGAGTCTCACTCTGTTGCCCAGGCTGGAGTGCAGTGGCCCACTCCCTGCCACCATAGCCTTGACCTACTGGGCTCAGGTGATCCTTCCACCTCAGCCTTCCACGTAGCTGGAACTACAGGCATGTGACACCATGCCCGACTAATTGTTTGGTTTATTGTAGAGACGAGGTCTTGCCAAGCTGCCCAGGCTGGTCTCAGACCCCTGGGCTCAGCAATCCTCTCACCTCCGCCTCCTAGAGTGCTGGGATTACATGTGTGAGCCACTGTGCCTGGCTAGTTTAAAATATTTTTAAATTTTTCCTTGATAATTCTTCTTTGACCCATGTGTTATGTAAAAGTGTGCTGTTTAATCTCCAAGTATTTGAGGATCTTCCAACTATTTTTCTGTTATTGATTTCTAGTTTCATTCCACTGTGGTCTGAGGCTAGACACTGTATAACTTCTGTTCTTTTAGATGTTAAGGTGTTTTTATGGCCCCAAATGTGGTCTGTCTTGGTGACTATTCTATGAGAGAGTGAGAAGAGTGTATAATCTGCTGTTGTTAGATGAAGCAGTCTATAGATTCATGTATCCAGTTGTTGATGGTGCTAAGTTCAGCTTCATCCTTACTGCTCTTCTGCCTGCCAGACCTGTCCATTTCTGTTAGAGAGGTGCTAACATCTCCACGGGTGACAGTGGAGTAATTCTTTCTTCTGGTAGGCCTATCATTTGCCTCACAGGTACTGACACTGTGTTGTTAGGCGCATACACAATAAAGATTGTTGTTGTCTTGGAGACTTGACCCTTTATCATTTTTTTTTTTTTTTTTGAGTTGGAGTCTCACTCTTTTTGCCCAGGCTGGAGTGCCGTGGCACACTCACGGCCACCGCAGCCTCGACCTGCTGGGCTCAGGCAATCCTTCCCCCTCAGCCTTCCAAGTAGCTGGAACTATAGGCGTGCACCACCACACCCAGCTAATTTTTTGATTTGTTGTAGAGACAAGGCCTCACCAAGTTGCCCAGGCTGCTCTCAAACCCCTAGGCTCAGGCAATCCTCTTGCCTTGGCCTCCCAAAGTGCTGGGATTACAGGCTTGAGCCACCGTGCCCAGCCAACCCTTTATCATTTTGTAACATCACTCTTTATTCCTGTTCACTTTCTATGCTAAAGTCTGCACAGTCTGTGATTAACATACTTGTTCTTGCTTTCTTTTGATTGGTGTTAGCAGGGACTATCTTTCTTCATTTCTTTGCTTTTAACCTATATGTATTTTTATATTTAAAGTGGGTTTCCTGTAGACAGCTTATAGCCAGGTCTTGTTTTTTGATCCACAATGACAATCTCTGTCTTTTTTTGAGACAGAATTCCAATCTCTTATTTAGGCTGAAGTATAGTGGCACAATCCTGGCTCACTGCAACCTTGAAATTCTGGGCTCCAGCGATTCTCCTGCCTCAGCCTACTGAGGACTAGCTAGGACTAAAGATGCATGCCACCACTCCCAGCTAATTATTCTAGTTTTTGTTTGTTTGTTTGTTTGTTTTGATAGAGATGAGCTCTCACTTTGTTGATCAGGTTGGTCTTGAACTCTTGGTGTCAAGTGATCCTCCCACCACAGCCTTCCAAGGTGCTGCGGTTACGGGCATGAGTCACTGCCCTAGCCTAAACTTTGTCTTTAATTGGTGCATCTTGACCTTTGACTTTCAAAGTGATTATTGATAAATTTAGACTATTAGCTACCATATTTGTTATTTTTAAAATTTACTGCCTGTGTTCTTTGTTCCTGTTTTTGTCTTTTACTCTTTTTGCCGCCTTTTGTGGTTTTAATTAGGCATTTTGTCTAATTCTATTTTCTCTGCTTTCTTAGTATATCAGTTATACTTAAAAAGAATTATTTTGGTTGAGCATGGTGGCTCAGCCTGTAATCCCAGCATTTTGAGAGGCTGAGGTGAGAGGATTGCCTGAGTCTGGGGGTTCAAAACCAGCCTGGGCAACTTGGTAAGACCTTGTCACTACAATAATCACAAAAACTAGCTAGGCATGGTGGCGTGCAGCTATAGTTCCAGCTACTTGGAAAGAGGCAGAAGAATTCCCTAAGCCCAGCAGGTCAAGGCTGCAGTGGGCGTGAGCGTGTCACTGCACTCCAGCCTGGGTGACAAGAGTGAGACTCCAATTCAAAAAAAAAAAGAATCATTTTAATGGTTGCCCTATAGTTTGCAATATACATTTACAACTAAACCAAGTCTGACTTCAAATAATACAGAGATAGTACAAGTGCCTTATAACAAAATATTTTTAATTTCTCTGTTTTCATTCATTTCACTTATACATATGCATATATATACTCAGACTTATAAACATACATAATTAAATACATTGTTGCTATTTTGAGAAAATTTATCTTTTAGGTCAATTAAGATTAAGAAAAATAAAAGTTTTTGTTTTACTTTCATTTGCACATTCTCTGGGTTCTTTTGTTCTTCTTATAGATCTGAGTTTCTGTTCTGTACTGTTTTTGGTCTCTCTGAAGAATTTTTTAAAACCTTTTTACGGGTAAACCCCTTGGGTCTCCTCCCACTCTGGGAGATTTCTGTCCTCTCAATAAATCCTGCTTTTAAAAAAATTGTTTTTGCAAACCAAGTCTACTGTCAACAAATTTCCTCAATTTTAGACTGCAAAAATCCTTATTTCTGTTTCACTTTTGAAAGATGAATTTGTAGGGTACAGAATTCTAGGTTAGAAGGTCTTTTCCTAACACTTCAAATATTTTTCTCCACCCTCTTCTTGTATGCACGGTTTCTGAGAAGTCAGATGCAGTTCTTATCTTTGCTCCTATATAGCTAAGGTAGTTTTTTCCCTCTGGCTTCTTTCGATATTTTTTTACCTTTGATTTTCTGAAGTTTGAATATGATATACTTAGGTGTAATTTGGGGGCATTTATCCTTCTTGGCATTCTCTGATCTGGACCTGTGGTTTGGTGTCTGACATTACATCAGATAATTTTGGGAAATCCTATCATTATTGCTTCAGTTCCTTTTCTTTTTCTTTTCCTACTAATATTCCCATTTCATGTTTAGTACACCTTTCATAGTCGCCCCACGGTTCTTGGATACTCTGTTCCTTTTTCCCCCCAGTCCTTTCTGTTTGCTTTTTGGTTTCTATTTCTGTTTCAGTTTCTATTGTATAGCATTCAGTCCAGCGATTCTTTCCTCAGCTGTATCTAGTCCACTAATGAGCCTATCACAGGCATTCTTCATTTCCTTTACAGGATTCTTAACCTCTGGCATTTCATTTTGATCTTACTTAGAATTTCTATCTCTCTGCTTACCTTTCCCATTGGTTTTGGTTCTATTTTATCCATCTACTACAGCGCTTAGCATAGTGATCATTGTTGTTTTAAATTATGGTCTGATAATTGCAAGATATTTGCCATTCCTTAGTCTGGTTCTAATCCTGCTTTGTCTCTTTAAATCATATGTTTTCCTTCTGGTATGTCTTGTAATCTTTACAGAAAGGCAGGCATGATGTCCTGAGTAGAAGGAGGTGCAGAAAGTCTTTAGTAACATGGTGGCATGGTGTGGACAAGGGGATACATTCTACAGTCCTGTGATGGATCTCAGTCTTACAGTTAGTTTGTGTCCTGGGCTGAACTTCATCTGTGTTCCTCAGAATTTTTTCCCTCCTTGGATGGAATTTTTTCCCTCCTTGGATGGCTATAAGGGGTAAGAGGCGGGTGTTTTCCCTTCCCCAGGTTAGTTAGGTTTTGATTAAAAACCCCAGCATGTTAAGATCTGGTATAATACTTTCTCCTGAAGGCAGCTCTTGTTGAGGAAAACACAATACTCTGATGGTTTTCAAAACTGTTCTTTTTCCCTTCCCCTGCTGGAAACACAAGGAAAATTTTCTCCTATATTTGCTGTGTGCACCCAGTAGAGTTCCTGGAGGTAAAATTCACAAGAGAATAAGGACCCCTATACCTGGGTTCCCCTGGAGATTTTCTTTCTCAGATTCATCCAGCAATTCTTCAGTTACAGTTTTGGTTTCCCGACCCTGCGCTGCTTCTTACAGAGGTTTCAACCCATGGGTTTCTGCTCTAGTATGTTGCGATTTCCTGGATCTGCCTGTCTCTCCATTTTGGGGACAGTGATTTGTTATGGAATAACCTCTGGGATAAATCTCTGGGATAAATCTAGGAAGAGTTGTTGATTGTTCAGATCTTACTTGTTTGGACAGTGTGGCAACTCTAAGCTAGTTACTTGCCAGACTGGAAATGGGAGGTCTCCTCCTCTGACTTCTTATGCTTACCCTCCATTAATCTCTCCCTACTCATGGATGGACCCATGTGGGTGACATTCCTAAGGGAGGAAGTGAAGAACATACACTGGAAGGTAAATTTGACCAGTGATATGGACTAGAAAATGACACAGGGACTCTGCCACACCCTGCTCCATACTCGCCAACCCTTGGCCCCACTGCCTTTCTCTTGGAGGGACCGACTAAGCCAGGGCCACACATGGTCTCCCTCAACCCACCCGCCCACCACAGGCTCCCTTCTCACCTTTCCCAGTTAGCTCTGATTCATCTTCCAGAATTACTCAGGCCACCTCATCCCCAACTTAGGCCAAGATTTTCTGACACACTGTCACGGAACAGAGCCTGGCACATAGTAGGTCTTCTATAAATCTTTGTAGCATAAATGAGTGTGTAGAACCATATTCACTTTCTTTAGTGTATATGGCTCGTGCTATAATCAAATCTTCATTGGGATGATTATATATAATGTCCATCTCTTCCTTTAGGCCTTGCGGACTTATTTTTTCGTAACAGTATTCCCTACACTTAGCACAACATGGCATATAATAGGTGCTCAAAAAATATTTAGTGAATGGATAAATGGATGAGAGAGGTGAGGTGAGTCCCTCACCTCACAGATCACCTCACAGAGGGGATTAAACATGTTGAGAAGCCCACTTCACGCAATGGGAAAACTGTGAAGGGTGAACCTCACAGATGTCCGGGGGAGGTAGTCAGCAAGACAATTTTGCACCCAGAGACCCAATTCCTTGTAGATGATGAAAAGGTGTGGGGTTTCATTGATGGACACACGGGATGTCAGGGAAGGGAGGTGTTTTGCTTCAGTCTACAGCCTGTGTCAAAGGCAGGTCTGGGGTGGGAGAAGAACTTATCGGAACTAGACACCCAGGAGCTGTCAGCAATCTCAGCAACTCCTGACTTATGTGCAGTGTCTGGACACCGGGCAGCCCTTGCCCACCACAATGTCCCCACTGTCCACAGTTGCAGACTAAGATGACTGCTCCAGCCCAGGGTCAGGGGCCCTGCATTGGTCAGGAGTCTGGGATCCTTATCAGCGGGTTGTAGGAAACTAAGCAGGGTAATAGCATCTCATAGTGACCTGAGAGAAAGTGAGGATGAGGGTCCTACCCAGGGAGGCTAATATCAGGAGTGGGTCATCCCTGGATGGACAGAGCCTTCAGTTGGAGCACTGGAGATCAGGCCCTCATAGAGCTACACTAAGGCTAGACTTCCACCAGCTCCTGATGGAGCTCCATGCTGAGAACTAGAAGGTCCCGGCTCGTCTGAGAAGTAGGACCTTAGACTTGTCACGGAAATCAAAATTATCAGAGCTGGAAGGTCGCTTGGGCTTATGGTACAGAGGGGAAGACAGGCCCAGAGTAGGGTGCCACAGAGAGTCAGATGCTAATTTAAACTGACAATCAGATATTCCAGGGCTCCAGGGCCAGTCATTTACTATCTTTAACAGATTGTTTTAACCTCTTTGAGTTTCAGTGAATCACTTGTAAAATGGGGATAACAACATCTACCTTAAAGGGTTGTTGTGAGGATTAAATGAGGTCATCCCTCCAGTCAATAAATATTTATTGAGGACTATGGCAGACACTGCTACTCTTCCCTTCTTGGAAATAGAGCCCCAACTTTTAGCTGGGAGTACAGCCCCATGGAGGCTGCAGTGAGCCTCCAACTCTTGGGCTCAGGTGATTCTTCCATCTCAGCCTCCTGATTAGCTGGGACTACAGTCCTGCGCCACCACACCCAGCTAATTTTTTGATTTTTTATAGACATGAAGTCTCACTATGTTGCCCAGGTTGGTCTTGAACTCCTGGGCTCAAGCAATCCTCTTACCTTGGCCTCCCAAAGTGCTGGGATTATAGGCATGAGCCACCGCACCCAGCCTCAAGTTTCCCTTTTTAAAGGGAACTCTGTAAAAATCAGAAATGGTTTGAGGCATGAGCCTGGTCTTTTTCCCGTCTGCTGACTTTTGGAATAAAATCACCTTCCTTTCATTATCTCGTGCTTAATATTTTGGTGTACAAGCAGTGAATGACCGAACTTGCATCAGTTACAATAGCAGGAGTGTAAGTTGTTACAACCACTTTGGAAAACGGAGCTCTTCCACACCCAATAGAAAATCATGCTTGTGCTCACCAAAAGTCACTTAAAAGATTTTTCAGAGCAGCATTAAATAACAGACCCAACCAGAAACAAGCCAGATGCCTCAAGAATAGGATGGAGGCTGGATACAGTGGCTCATTCCTGTAATCCCAGCACTTTGGGAGGCTGAGGCGAGAGGATTGCCTGAGCCCAGGGGTTTGAGACCAGCCTGGTTAACTTGGCAAGATCTCACTTCTACAATCAATCAATAGCTGAGTCTCGTAGCGTGCATCTGTAGTTCCAGCTACTTGGAAGGCTGAAGTAGAAGGATCACCTAAGCTCAGCAGGTAGAAGCTGTGATAACTGTGAGCATTACCACTGCCCTATAGCCTGAACAATAGAGTGGGAATCCAACTCAAAAAAACCAAAAAAAAAGAATAGAATAGAATGGATAAGCAGGGGAAAACTTCTTTGCCCTCTGAAAGTTTTACTGAAAAATCAACTGGTAAAAGGCAGCTTAACAGGAGAGAAGACATACAAAGAACACCAGGATGGCTAAACAGTAGAAAGGAGAGTTATTGGTAATATCTGTTTGCAAACTGGGAAAGGCATTTTCATTGCGGTTCAAAGGTGCTCTCCTGTGAAAGAGAAGAGGGTTGGGTTGGGTTTTATGCCTTACAAAGCTGGAGTCATACATATTCAGCAGGTTTGGGGGACAAGCTATACATATTTATGAGGGGGGCTGAGCACATGTGGATTAAGTAAACACAAATATAACACATATTCCACGTTCAATTTAAGGCAGAGTTTTAGCATTAAAATGAGGTGGAATTTGGCTCTTTATGTCAAAAGGTGACCTATAGGACACAAGGACGGCTTGTGCACAGTCTCCATAAGCAGGCTGAAACTGGGGTAAGGTCTGCAATTGCTTATCAGAAAAGAATGTTTGTGAGGCTGGTTGT
Source organism: Carlito syrichta (assembly GCF_000164805.1). Classification (NCBI taxonomy): domain Eukaryota; kingdom Metazoa; phylum Chordata; class Mammalia; order Primates; family Tarsiidae; genus Carlito; species Carlito syrichta. The sequence goes on along the minus strand of NW_007253746.1, from coordinate 446,048 downwards.
CCTCTGTCCTATCAGAGCTGTAGTGGTCTGGGCTGTGAATCAGCGTCAGGAAGGGTCTGGAAGCTCCAGTTGTTAGAGAATTTAGAGCTGTAGAAATTTAGAAATTTGCCTTGGTAGCCAGGCCCTGAACCCTTGGCTCACGGGCAACTTTGTTTCTTTAATCTTAGGGACCATCTTAGTTGATCAAAGTGTGTCTATTTTGGTCCCTCAAATCACATGTGCATGGAGGAGAACCACCGAGCAAATATCCCAACTCCCAGAAGGGTACAAAAGCTTATATGCCACCTTGAGGCTACAGAAAAAATGAGGGCTTGGATTGTGGCAAAAAAGATTATGAGGTTATGAGGACAAGATGAGACGACTGTCTGAGTCCACGGGTTTGAGACTAGCCTGGGCAACTTGGCAAGACCTCATCTCTACAATAAATCAAAAAATTAGCTGGGCGTAGTAGTGCGCACCTTGGAAGGCGGAAGTGGAAGGATCACCTGAGGCCAGCAGGTGCCGCGTGCCACTGCACTCCAGCCTGGGAGATGGAGTGAGACTCCAACTCAAAAAAAAAAAAAAAAAGATTATGGGGCAAAACAGGTTATGGGAGGCAGAGAAAGGGAGAACTGGTTGGCAGAGGTATCTTGCTATGTCTATGAAACCTCATAGGTAGTTCTCAGAGAGAATAGATGGTGGATGTTTCTCTCAGATCTTTAAAGGTGGGAAATAATTAATCTTTCCTAGATCAGACAAGGGAAGGCCCTGAGAGAACCCGGCTGCATCAATGCAGATTTTCCCTACAGATGCCAATTTCCCCCCAAAAAGATGCTTGTTAGCTGTGCTTGTATTTCTGGCCCTTCTGAATAGCCATTTTGAACTATGTCAAGGAAATATATTCTGGGGTGAAATACTGTGGTTTTCTTCACAGGAATAAAGTCCGATGGTGGAATACTACACAGCAATGAGAATAAAGACCTACAGCAGCACACAACAACACAAGTGAGCCTCATTGTGACAAAGACACACACAGGTGTGATTCCACTGATATGAAGAACAGAGCCAGGCAAAACCAACCTATGCTCTTACAAGTCAGGATAGCGGTTATTCTTGAGTAATGTAAACCAAAAATAAAATCCTAAGTTCCCTAGAGAAACCTGAAAAGCTGAATTCCAGGCCAAGATGGGAAGGGTGGTCAGGCACACCTTGATACAGACCCTTCCCTTTTGGAGTTTAGGCACGATTGACCAGCATTAACATTGAAACAGAGACCATATGAAAGAAGGTACCTATAGAAACCTAGAATAAACCTAGTGTCGCAGTCTTTTTGCCTCAGTATAACCATTTCTGCTTAGACTTTACCCTTGACACACTTTGAATCTAGCACAGGTTGGACATAGTAAAAGGAGGTACCTATAGACAGAATAAACTTAGGTCACATTTTGTCTCAGCATAGCTATTTGTGCTTTGACTGACACGCTTTGAATCTAACACAGGTCAGACATAGATACATTTCTAATAGGCAGGTTTTAGGAAGTATTCAGATATTGTATTGCAGGCCAAGCAGCAGTCTACCCCACCCCACCCCCTTGGCAAATCTCCATCAGATGCAAGACAAAGAGAGCCATAGAAATGATAGTAGACTACATTTTGGTCAAGGAGTTTGTGGACTGCAAATGTCTGACAGGTCTCTTGCAGGAAAACTCCTCCCCTTGTCTCCCATCTAGCCCACCACCATGGCAGCAGTCACGTCATGTGACTAACCCATACTTCCGCCTGCTGTCCATCATCAGATGTCAGTACCTGCACTTACCTGCCCCTTCTTGATGACATGAAGCAAACCACCACTCAATCACCTTAATAACCTTCTCTCCATCAAAGAGAAGGGTTAAAAGCATTCAACCTCGAGTAGCCAGGTGCCAGTGCCAGGCCATTGCGGCCATTGCCTTACTAGACTCTGGTGTGGCCATGTGCTCTTTGAGCGATAGCTGTTGCTGGGTTTCCTGGTTTTGGCCCCCTCCCCTACCTGGGGAAGGTGAATCTCCTCTTTTTCTCTTTCTCCCTAATTTACTTTCTAACTAAATTATATATTCTAATCTAACTTCTGTGCAATTCTTTGCATCTTTCATGCGACATCAGATTGCTCACCAGACACCCCACACCCCCAGAGGGCTTGACCTAACATTCCGGAGGCCTCACTGGGAGTATGACCCTCACACCATAAGACTCACAAAACAGACTCTGTGGCAATAAGACACCAGATCCCAACCTGACTCTGGTACAGCATCACTTGACAGAACAGACCATGAAGGAAATAAAAATACTGTACCCCAAAATATATTTATTTGACATATTTTGAAATGGCCCTGCAAACCTTTGGAGGGGGGGTGATTTGCACCTGTAGGGAATCTTCATTAAGGTATTCAGGTCTTTCCAGGGTCTAGGAGATATTAATTAAGAATCTGACACCTTTTATTCTCTGTGAACACTGTGACTGGTAGCTTCATCTACATAAAAAGAACCTTGGCTTCCACAGCACCCCTTATCTTACTCAAGCATTTCTTTCTATTGACTTCAAGTCTTTAGACAAATCTTAACTCTTTTAACCAGTTGTCAATCAGAAAATCTTTAGATCCATCTATTAACCATAAGCCCCTCTCCCTCTTCAAAATATTTTGACTCTTTAGGTTGAACCAATGAACACCTTCCATGCATTGATGTATGTCTTTTCCTGTAAATTCTGTCTCTCTCAAATGTATAAAAATGAACTATAATTCCAAACACTTTGGGCACATCTTCTCAAGACCTCTTGAGACTGTCCCCAGGTCACAGTAACTCATGTTGACTTGGAATAGATCTGTTTAAATATCAACAATCAACAGAAAGGAAGTCAGGAAGGGGACTTTGGAGTTCTGGCACTTATCACATAGGTGTGTTTGGTCTTGTTAAAAGAAAAACTTCGGACAAATTAAATTAACAGAGTTTAATTGAGCAAAGAGTGATTCTTGAATCAGGCAGCCCCCAGGATCAGAATAGGTTCAGAGTGGCTCCAGCACTGCAATCTGGTCAAGTAATATTTATGCCCCTAAACATTTGCTAAAAATCGCTGGCATGAGGCAGATTGACAAATAGGAGAAAAGGCATACACATTTATTTAACGTGTATACACAGTCGCCTTCAGAATGAATACTCAATACCTGCCCCACACCCCCGTTAAGTTACTAAAGCTTAGGTACCAACCTGAAGTTACAGAAAGAATGGGGGTTTGGATCCTGGCAAAACAAGTTATTAGAGAGAGGAGAAGAGGAATTCTTTTGTGGGACAATAAATGATCACCAGTGAGAATGACTGTATTGGGAAACAGAAATTAACTTGTAAATAGTTTTCCTTGGAATTTAAATGATTCTTGGAGACAGTCATCATCTAAAGGGGCTGCTCAGGTGTGGTTACATTCTTGGTCTTTTTTCCTGCAATAGAAAGTGAGGTAACAGGGAGAGGAAGAAAAAACAGTCGTTCTCCTTGATGGGTTTAGACTTTAGGCAGATAAAGGCACTTCAGAGAACAATTTTATCCTGTGCTTTGGAAGAGACTGTGGCATTAGGGGGAGGTCAGAGAGACCTTGAAGCTTCTTCACTTCCTATATTTTGGGGTATTGGTTTCTGAACCCCAACAGAGGTTACAGTCTGTTTATACACCCAGTTAGGGTACAGTGCAGTTTGTAAGGAGTAACATTTACGCCAAACTTAAAAGATGTAAGGAGGCAGCTTTAGGCTAAACTTAATTTACCAACTGTGCAAATTCACCACGCTATACACATAAGATATGTGCACTGCTCAACCGGTATGTCACACTTCAATAAAAATGGTTAAATAAAATGTAGCTGCCTTCACAGCAGGGTGACTCCTGTTATATGAGCAGCCTGGTTCTCCACTGTGCCCTCACAAAGGTTTGGATGGTAAACAGGAGAGCTCCGCTGGGCAGCAACACGAGAGAGAAGGCTCTGGAGTCCAAAGATGGACGGGGGAGGGCAGGGGGGTTGTGCAGAAAAGGGAAAGGAGAGGAGCAGGGGCGGCACAGGCAGGAGTGGAAAGAGGACCCAGAAGGGCCCTTATTCTTTTTTTTTTTCTTTTGAGCTGGAGTCTAACTCTGTTGCCCAGGCTGGAGTCCAGTGGCACACTGCTCACAGCCACCGCAGCCTCAACTTGCTGGGCTCAGGCAATCCTTCTACCTCAGCCTTCCAAGTAGCTGAAACTACAGGCAGGCACAAGCACACCTGGCTAATTTTTTGATTTATTGTAGAGACAAGGGCTTACCAAGTTGCCCAGACTTGTCTTGGACCCCTGGATTCAGGCAATCCTCTTGCCTCAGCCTCCCAAAGTGCCAGGATTACAGGCTTGAGCCACCACACCTGGTCTCCTTGGTTATTCTAAGTAACTTGCTGTGCAGCCCACAGTGTGGCCCTTTCTCATGCTGCATCAGACAAGCCCTCAGTCACAGACACCAGTAAGAATGACTGTTTTTAAAAAATAGAAAGTGACAAAGGGGCTGAGCTTCTCCAAGGGTCCCCAAGGAGCAGAATAGAAATAGCAGACACAGAAGAAAGAGTTGAGTCTGACCTGGCTCACTCTGCCTATAGGGTAGTGTGCCAATCACTGAAACCACAAGTCTTCCAGCAAGGAAAGGGCTTTTTCACCAGGCAGCCAAGCAAGGAGACAGGAGAACAGATCTCAAATCTGCCTCCTCAAAGATGAGATTTTAGGGATATTTAGGTGGTAAAGGAACAGGGTGGTCTCAGGCAGGGGGAAGGTGGTCTGGAGGAAGGAAAGTGAAATGATTATTGATCTACAGAAGCATAATCAGGCTTCACGTTCACAAAATGGTGCTGTTAGCGTGATCTGAAGGTGGAGTTTTTGAACCTCTGATATCAAAAGGTCACCCATTGGACATTCACACAGGCCCAGGTTAGTGGTTCCAGCTGGCTTTAACTAAATAAGTCACCCTCCCCAGGGTTGTCCCCCTCAGCAGAGGCCTCTCCTGATGTCAGTCATCACATTCCCTCAGCTCCCGCAGCCATCCTTTCCAGCCCCACTTTGGCCAATCTTCTGCACTCTCTCAGCTGCTCTTTACCTCCCCACAAGACCAGCTCCCCAGGGAAGGCCCAGCACCTGATGAGTGTACCATGGAAGAGAGGGAATAACACTCATCCACAGTCAGCCAGACTTGAATTTCAGCTGTGGCTCCCCCAGCCTCCACTGTGGTGGCTTCCGTCGAGTTATTTGAACAGTTGCTCTGAGCCAATGATGCAACCCACAGGACTCCTGTGAGGATCTCCCTAGGTACTGTCTTTGGATGCCTGGCACATAGTGCATCTGGAAAAAAAAAGAGGAGGGAAGATTGTCTTAGGCATCCAGTAGAGCTCAGAAATTAGGAGGGCCATGGAGCATCCACTCTCAGTTCCTGGATTCCCTCCACCCCTCACTCTGTGCAGCCTGATCCCCCAAGCTTGGGGAGGAGAGAACCTCAGGTTAAGAAAAGCACCTTTAATAACATCAGAAACCAGCCGGGCTCGGTGGCTCAGCCTGTAATCAGCACTTTGAGAGGCTGAGGAAAGTGGATTGCCTGAGCCCGCAGGTTCGAGACCCGCCCGGGCAACTTGGCGAGACCTCCTCTCTTCAATAAATCAAAAATTAGCTGGGTGTGGTAGCGCGCACCTGTAGTTCCAGCTACTTGGAAGGCTGAGGTGGAATGATCGCCGGACCCAGCAGGTTGAGCTGCGGTGGCTGGGAGCGTGCCACTGCACTTCAGTCTGGGTGACAGAGTGAGACTCCAACTCAAAAGAAAAAAGAAAAAGAAAAAAACATCAGAATCCAAGCTGGTCTGGAGCCTGCTCCCAAGATAGAGATGTGGGAATCATGTATCTTTGAAAAGTTATAGCCCATTACTTGTCCAGACACTTTACAAACATGATAACCTGGCCATAAGTTAGGCCAGCTAGGGAACACCCACTATGTCCTCACAGAAGAAACTCTCTGGGATCCCACTGGCCTCAGGCCCCTCCAAACCTCTGCCCTGGCTCAGGGGCCTGATGCTTCCTGCCCTCCCACAGTAGCAAGGATTGGCTGCCCTGAGGAACACATTTGTTTAATACCAGATTCCTCAGCAACATCTGGATCCAATTTAGTTATGAACATTGGAAGCAAGGCCTGGCTGTCAGCCAGCACCGTGCAGGAGGGGCTGAGCCCGCCATCCCCTCGCAAGGAGATGGAACTGTCGAAGACTCAGCTCAGGCTCACTTGGCCCCCTCATTCCTTTCAAGCCTCCCAGGGAAGGAGAGGAGGCGACTCCCTGGCAACCTTTCCTTGGTCTGCTGCAGACCTGTCTCCCTGCCTGTCTCAGGTTTTCCAAAATATTCAAGTGATTGCCACCCTGACATGGTGGCAGGAAGCTAGAGGACTCTTTGTCAGCATGGGGTTGTGGGTTCTGAAGGTTACATCTCCACCCAGTGCAGAGGAACACACGTGTACTTAAATTCTCTTACCACACAGGTACACAGGAGGGTGCATGCATACACACATGCCACTCTGCATTGGACTTCCATCATGCCCTTGGGAATCCCAGGCTCTCAGCCAGCAGAATATCTAGCTACCCCTCATCATGCAGAGAAGGGCAAAGGTCAAACAGCACAGCAGGTCATAACACACTGTGTTGTGAATAAAGAATACTTTTTTTTTTTTTGGTTTTTTTTTTTTGAGTTGGAGTCTCACTCTGTCACCTAGGCTGGAGTGCAGTGGCATACTCACAGCCACCGCAGCCTCAACCTGCTGAGCTCAGGTGATCCTTCCATCTCACCCTTTCAAATAGCTGGAATAGCAGGCATAAGCCACCATGCCCAACTAATTTTTTGATTTATTGTAGAGATGAGGTCTTTCCATGTTGCCGAGACTGGTCTCAAACTCCTAGGCTCAGACAATCCTCTTGTCTCGACCTCCCAAAGTGCTGGGATTACAGGCTTGAGCCACTGCACCCGGCCAAGAATACTTATTAATGATAACAATAACATTATACTTACTGGGTGCTTACTTTAAACCAGATCCCTTGATGGGTATTTGAAATATAGTGGTTCTTTCAAGTTTATCCTAAGAGTAACTGGAGGCTTCAGTTAAGTATTTTGCCTAAATCATATACTCAATGAGTAGGGATCAAACCCAAGTCCTTCCTGACATTGAACTATAGGATTTCCTCCACTGTGGGTCCTGATGCCTCACATTCCACCAGCAAGTCTTCCCAGGCTCTGTTATTAAGAATGGAAATGATCATAAACAGTTCCCACCTTGAGCCATTCCCAGAAAATACCTGCGGGGCAACAGGAGGGAAGGACACCAGCGGGGGGCTTGGTCCTCCAATAATTATGGAGTTGAGAGGGTGTGAGACACACATTTTCCAATCTTCCTAATGCGTTGGCCTCAGAGATTCAACTTGGAGATTAAGGACTCCTGAAAAGGCCTTGCTAGGAAAATACCTGTTCTGTGGGGGGACAGTTCTACGGCTGTACCAGCTGGGGCCAGAGAGCAGGGAAGCATTGAGGAGGTCTGGGCACAGTGATAGATGCACATAGATGATATTCTTCTGGGAACAGTTTGGTCATTTATGTTAAGAGCTTTTCGAATGTATTTGCCTTCTTTTTTTTTTTTTTCTTTTTGTTTGTTAGAGTCAGTCTTGCTCTGTTGCCCAGGCTGGAGCACAGTGGCACAATCATGGCTCATAGCAGGCTCGAAACTCCTGGGCTCAGGTGATCCTCCCCTCAGACTCTTGAGTTGCTGGGATTACAAGGCCCAGTCATATTTACTTTTTGACCTGGCCTTCCTATACAACCTCTATGCTGAGTTTAGAGCACTGTATACACTAAATCCTCAGTAAGTAGAAAGAACAAGCTACAAAATGGTATTGATCTCAAAGACACACCTGTCCAGGGAGTATGAAAGACTTCTATGTTCCCTGTGCTGGTCCTCATCTTTCCTTCTTTTTTTGTTTTGTTTTGTTTTTATTTTTGTTTTGAAGATATATGTAGAGAAAGCCACTGCTCTTGTCTCTCTAACATTCATCGCCCTTCTTATAATAACTACAACCCTGATCTCCCTCCCCCACTATCAGTCCTTGTGTTTCAGGCAGGGTGAGCATGTGACTTGGGCATGTCTTGTCAGAATCTTCCCACCAGACCAGGTGATTGGTACAGGGATGAGCACATGATTCAAATCAGGTCAGCAGGATTCAGTTCTGAGACTTTTTATTGAAACTATTGGGTAATACAAGCCTTTCACAAGTGCTGTAGAGCAGACAGGAGATGAACCTGGTGCTGTCAGCAGCCAACCTGCTTCCCAGCCCCTGATGAGGGGCGCTTCCTTACTCATGATGGAGAACAAACGGTGTGTGAAATCTGAGCTGAAATGCTCCAGACTCAACCACAGCATCTGAAGGCCTGCCATCACGGTTCCTTTGGGTCATGTAAGCCTTCCAGACTCATTTGGCTCCACTTGCCTTGCGGCTTGATGAAAATAACATCAAGGCAGGAACTAAGAATCCAGTGAGGATTGGCAGGAGGAGACAGTGGGGAAGAATGATGGTCCTTCTCACTTTGGACAGTATTCAAGTTCTTCCGCCGATCCTTTGTAACTCTTGAGTGTGTCAAAAATTTCCCTTGGGTGGGTGGGTGTCAGCGAGGGCACATGAGAGTCAGAATCCTTTAGGAAAGTAGAGAGAAAATGTGAGATTGTTATAGAATGCAGATGAAATGAGATAAGACCTTGTTGAGCCTGAAGAATTAAAAATAACATCAGATCTGAATAGATTGGCTTCAAGGGAGTCTTTGGCAGGGTTGGAAGCCAGAGGTTTTGCTTCTCACTCCAGGCAAGTAGTTTGTGCAAAATAACAGGACATTAAAAAAGGATTTTCTGGACTGGGTAAGTACCAAAAGTAGCCAGAGAAGATTAAATATGCCTCTAAACTCTTTGTTTTAGACTCTGTTCATACATCTGGTGGGAAGTGCTGAGAGACTCAAGCAGGGGTGGGGAGCCTGACTGAGAAACACAAGTCTCCACCAAACTTCATATTAGCTTTTAGCCGTGAAACCTTCAACCAGGTGCTGAAATCTTAGGGCACCTAATAAATACGGGTTTAAATTTTGTTTTAGACTGTAGTTGCATCTTGCAAGAGTTGAGACTGTGGGTTCATTGGGAGCTGTTGGTCAGAAGTCTGGGACGAGAGGCCTTTCACGGTCACTTACAGGAAGAAAGTGTCTTCCTCTGGAAATAGATTACCCAGTTGGGAGCATAGACTTCTGTTTTGACATCTGCAGCGTTCTCTGTCTTGAATGGCCATGTGCATTTGTCCCATGGGCTTGGAATTTAGATCTGGATTGATGTGACAAATTATTGTTGTTTAACATGTGCCTTTCTTTTTCCTGTTGAAAAGCTCTTAAAGAAATTAGAGGTTATTTTTGAGTTATGAGATGCTCCTCACTTTTCCAAGGTTATGAAAAACATTGTGCTAGACATGAACCTGAAGAACTATTAATGTGTGATTTTAGTTAAGAATGTGCTTTCTCCCCCTTTTTTCCTATTTACTTAGAAGCTGGTTTCAGTCTCTGACACCACATTGGCTGACACCAGCAGGAAAAGAAGGGCATTTAGTTTGGCAACCTGCCTGGAAATAATAGAGAAAAATTCTTCCTCAGTTGAGCTTATCCAAGGCTACAGAGAAAAAAATATTCTGCGGTCACTTTTTTTTGTCTTTTAAATTAAAAAATTACCATAGTAATGCAAGCACTTAAAAAAAAAAATCAAGGGATACAGAAGGTCTGATAATGATAAGCAACTCTTGCCCCTAAGAAGGACTCTCTCCCAACTTTGCTTTTTTGTAAATTCTTGCATATTTCTAATTCTCAATTTATAAAGTTATTTCTGTTGTTGTTTCATTGAGGTATAACTGACATAACATTAAATTAATCATTTTAAAGAGTGCAATTCAGTGGGTTTTTGTATATTCATAAAGTTGTACAACTATCACCACTAGTTCTAGAATGTTCTAATTACCAAAAAAGAAAGCCTCATACGCATTAGCCACCATTCCTTATTACCCCTTCCCCTGGTCCCTGGCAACTACTCATCTACTTTATGTTTCCATGGATTTGCCTATTCTGGATATTTCATAAAAATAGAATTATACAATATATAATCTTTGTGACTGGCTTGCTTTGCTTAGTGTAATGTTCTCAATCCATGCTGTATTAGGTATCAGTACTTCATTCCTTTTTATGGCTGGATAATATTCCTTTGTGTGAATATGCCACATTTTGTTTATCCATTTATTCATTGATGGGCATTTAGATGGCCTTTAGCTTGGGTTATAATGAATAATGGACTTGCTATGAACATTCATGTATACATGCACATAAGTTTTCAATTCTTTTAGATATATATACAATTATTTTTTATCTAGTCCTTTAGACTTCCTGTTATGAGAAATGAGTTTAGCTTGTTTATAGTCTACTCTGTCCCTCAGTCCCATCCTATTAATGAAGTATCCTTTTTACTGTCTCTCTCCATTACATTTGTAACTGCAGTAGTTAAGATTGATTTTTCACTCAAAAAAATGAAAACAAAAAACAAAACAAAAACACCTGACTACAGTGGCTTTAACATACAGGGAAAAATTTTTACTCAACAAATCCAACTTATTGTTGGTTCAGCTGCCAAAAACTACGAGCAGGGGCCAAGGGTCCCTATCTTTCCCCTCTGCTGTCCTTAACAGATTAGTTTTCATAGTCATATTTGTCTTCATTTGATTACAAGATGGCTGCTGCAGTTCTAACCATCAGAGTGGTATACAAAGAGGAAGAAGAGGAAAATGGGCAAGAAACAGGAACTATGTCTGTTACCTTTTATCAAGAAAGATAAGCTTTCTTAGACCCTTTCCCACCAACCTTTCAGCGAAGAAAACTTCCTTTAATCTCACTGACCAAAACTAAGTCACATGGCCACCCATAGCTGCAAGAGAAGCAGAAAAAAACTACAAGAAACTGAAGTGACAAAATTGGTTTTGATCAGTGGTTCTCAACCCTGGCTGTGGATTAGAATCATCCAGGTAATTTTAAAATGTACTAGTCTATACATGGCCTTATCCTAGTTCAGTGGTTCTCAACCAAGGGCAATTTGGCAATTTCTGGATACATTTTTTTATTGCTACAACAGGAACTGGGGTGCTCCTAGCATCGTTAGAAGCTTGAATGCTGCCAAGCAGCCTACAATCTCCAGAACAGCCCAACAACAAATTCTGCCCAAAATGTCCATAGTGTCAAGGGTGAGAAACCTTTCCCTATACCAGTTAAGTTATATTCTTCTCTGGAGCTGCTGGTGTTGAGAGACTCATTGGTCTATGAATGATGTATTAGGTATGGCTGGCTATTTTGGTGCCTGAATAACGCTGGGGTTCTATTACAAGGAAGTAGAAGGCAATGAATATTGGGTAGGGAGAGTGTCTGCTCTAGGAACTGTTAATCACATAACAATACTTTCACTTCTTTTTTTTTGAGTTGGAGTCTCACTCTGTTGCCCAGGCTGGAGTGCAGTGGCACACTCACAACCACCCCAGCATCAACCTGCTGAGCTCCAGCGATCCTTCTGCCTCAGCCTTCCAAGTAGCCAGAACTACAGGTGTTATGCTACCAAGCCCAGTTAATTTTTTACTTATCATAGAGATGAGATCTTGCCAAGTTGCTCAGGCTGGTCTTGAATTCACAGGCTTAGGCAATCCACTCGCCTCGGCCTCCCAAATTACAGGCTGATCCACTGAGCTGGGCCTCACTTTTACTTCTAATCCTATTAGCTTCATTGTATCATTTGGTTCTCACTTCATGAGATGAGAATATCAGCCCTGTCATTCATGTTGAGCTCTTCTGTCTACCTCTCAGCTTCTATAATCTGAACTTTTAATTTTAGATTGAACAAATTAATAGTATTTATTTTCTGTCCTGTAATAAAAATCATATCTGCATGTGTTTAATTATAGATTCTTTTTTTTTGAGTTTTCAAACAAAGTTTATTAGAGAAAGAGAGAGAAAAGAAGGTGAGACATGCCACAGTTGGCATGGGTGAAAGAAACCGTCTGCTAGATTCTCAAAGCTGAAATTTAATAAATAGGATTTATACTATGAAAATAGTATAAATAGTTTGTACTTTTATTTGTTTCTTGCCACCCCCCCCTTTTTTTTGGAATCTTACTCTGTTTCCCAGGCTGGATGCAGTGGCACAATCATGCCTCACAGCACCCTCAACCTCCTGGGCTCAGGTGATCCTTCCACCTCAGCCTCCCAAGTAGCTGGGACTAAAGGCACATGCCATCATACCCAGCTAATTTTTAAAAATTTTTTGTAGAGACAAAGACTTGCCATGTTGCTGATCTCAAATTCCTGACTTCAAGAGATCCTCCTGCCTTGGCTTCCCAAAGTGCTAGGACTACAAGCATGAGCCATCATGCCTGGTTGACTTATGCCATTTTGTTTTATTTTATTTTATTTGAGATTTTATTTTATTTGAGTTGGAGTCTCACTCTGTCACTCAGACTGGAGTGCAGTGGCGCTCCCGGCCACTGAAGCCTCGACCTGTTGGGCTCTGACGAACCTTCTTCCTCAGCCTTCCAAGTAGCTGGAGCTACAGGCGTGTGCTACCACGCCCAGCTAATTTTTTATTTATTGTAGAGATGAGGTCTCGCCAAGTTGCCCGGGCAGTTCTCGAACCTGTGGGCTCAGGCAATCCACTCACCTCGGCCTCCCAAAGTGCTGGGATTACAGACTGAGCCACCGAGCCCGGTGACTTATGCCATTTTAAAGGGTGTTCATATAATCTTATTTTTATCTGGTATAAAAGAACCAACAAAGAAGAAATAAGGACTACAACTAGACCAAGTTCCTTGAGAACTGAAAATTTTCACAATCACCATCTACTTCAAATGAGAAAGAGTATTTTAAAAAACTGAGGAATCTAATTAATATGAAATTGGGCATATAGGGCAGAGTGCTAATACTATTATTCTAAGTGTCTTCAATTCAATAAAAAAAATTTGGTGAGTATTGCTAAATGTGTGTATCTGTTTGGGAACAGCATTACTGAATGCTTCTCATGTAAATAGGAGAAAAATCTTTCACAGCTTCATTTGTCAAATACAATGTGATTTTATACACCATGCAATGGTGAGGTCGGAATATTGTGATGTCATTACAGATCATTAAACCATGTGACAATTGTAAACAATTTTATTTGCTGTGGATATTTGTCGCTATTAACTGCTCTATAACCAAAGAACATGAAGTGAAATTACACGCAGACTTGCCATGACTGGGAAGCAAGTTCTCCACCACTGTGAATGTCGGATGCTGCAGCAAAAGGCGTATGCTGCGACCTCCAGGCTGCTGAACATGTACCCTGACTGCAATTCCACACTACAGTCCCTTCTAGAATCCAGTGGTGACTTAAATAACTTTATGATATACTTCCTAGAGCTCTACAGAGTACTGCAGATGAATACCTGGATTCCTGAAGATGTGTACTTCAACCAGTCTCGTAGGTAATATAATATCACACTTTCACAGATTATTTTTATATGTAGTTTAGTTGTACTTTCTGTTACTCTGATTGACTCATTTTTACTGAGGTAAAATTTACATATAGTGAAACCCAGAGATCTTAAGTACAATTCAGGGAATTTTGACAAATGTATACACCTATATGACCAATATCTTAATTGGTTAATTCTCTCTTTAAGAATTGTTAAATGTTGGCCGGGCTGTGGCTCAGCCTGTAATCGAGCACTTTGGGAGGCCGAGGCGAGTGGATTGCCTGAGCCCATGGGTTCGAGACCTACTCGGGCAAATTGGCAAGACCTCATCTCTACAATAAATAAATAAATTAGCCGGGCAGGGTAGTGCGCGCCTGCAGTTCTGGCTACTTGGAAGGCTGCGGCGGAAGGATCGCCGGAGCCCAGCAGGTCAAGGCTGCGGTGGCCGGGAGCGTGCCACTGCACTCCAGTCTGGGCGACAGAGTGAGACTCCAACTCAAAAAAAAAAAAAAAGAATTGTTAAATGTTAATTTGAGTTAGTGCCCAAAGATCTATGAAAATTTTTTTAAATTTTGCTTTCTAGGAAAGTTTTAAAAAATTGAAGTAAAATATACATAACAAAATTTGCCATTAGTGACATTTAGTACATTTATGATACTGTTCAACCATCACCACCATCTAGTTCTAGAACATTTCCATTACGCCAAAAGGGAACCCCACACACATTAAGCAGTCTCTTCACATTCCTTTTGTCCCCAGTGGTATACCCCCTGGCAAACTCTAATCTGTTTTCTGTCTCTGGATTTCCCTATTCAGAATATTTCATACAGATGGAATTGTACACTATTGGCCTTTTGTGTCTTGCCTCTTTTTTTCACTTAGCATAATATTTTCTCAAGTTTCATCTATTTTGTAAAATGTACCAGTACTCCATTGCTTTTTATGATGGAATAACATTCCATTGTGTGTATGCACAACTTGTTTATTCATTCACCTATTCATGGACATTTGGGTTATTTCTAACTTTTGGCTTCTATGAACAGTGCTACTATGAACATTCATATACAAGTTTTATTTAAACACTTGTTTTTAATTCTGAAAAAGATATTTTGTCACCCAAGTAGCCCAGATCTAATTATCTTCAAGATAAGAGTTGTATCGGGACCTGCTATTTAGTTTCTTCACCACCTGTTACTTGTTCAAAACAAAACTAAAGTTCTGGGGTGTTAGAGTCACACTTTCAGTGGAGGCCTCCAGAATGTTAGGTCAGGCCCACTGGGGGTGGGTGTCCGGTGTGTGATCATCCAGTGCCACAAAAAAGGTGCAAAGAATTGCAAAGAAGTTAAATTAGAAAATATAGTTTATTTAGAAAGTAAATTAGAGAGAGAGAGGGGATTCACCTTCCCAAGGTAGGGGAGGGGGCCAAAGTCAGGAAACATGGCCCATGATAGCTCAAAGAGCTCATGGCCACACTGCAGCTTAGCAAAACAATGGCCGCAGTGGCAAATGGTTACTTGTGGTTGAGACCTTTTAATTTTTCCCTTTGATGGGGGAAGATCATTAAGGTGATTGGGTGGTGGTCTGCTCCACATCATCATGAAGGGGCAGGTAAGCGCAGGTACTAATGTCAGGTGATGGACAGCAGCAGGCAGATGGGTGGGTTAATCACATGATTGCTGCCATGGTGGTGGGCCAAACGGGAGGAGATGAGGGGAAGGGTTTTTCCTGCAAGAGACCTGTCAGACATTTTCAATCCATAAGTTCTTTAGCAAAAAGTTGTCTTATTATCATTTCTATGGCTTCAGCCAGATAAGGGAGGGGCCTGAAAGTTTCTTAAAGATTATTATGCTAAACCCTGAATTGAAAGGTTGGACTGTCCTTGTCTTGCCTCTGATGGAGATTTGCCAAGAGGGTGGGGTAGGCTGCCAACTTGGTCTGCAGTAAAATGTCTGAATGCTTCCTAAAATCTGCATGTTGGAAATTTATCTATCTATGTCTAAAGCATGCCAGTCTAAACAAAAGTAGCTATGCCAAGGCAAAATAGAAACTAAGTTTATTCTAAGTTTCTCAGGATCCCTCCTTTCATGTGGGATTCAAGATGGCCAACTAACAGCAGCCAACCAGCACCTCTCTTCAGAGCAGACTAATGAGGAGAGCCCTAGCAGCCAGTGACCCCAGCAGCATGAGCAGGCTGAGATAGGGGACACATTTCGCATCCCACAGAGGACTCTTGGGACACACAGGGAGAGAGGAGGAGGAGGAGGAGGGAGAGTGAGGGACTGGCTTTGGAGCCAAGAGGTCCTATCCCCTCCAGGCATCAGGCTACATTGGAACTGTAGTCTTGCCTTGTATGTAGAAGAGAGTGAGTGCTACTAACATGACCTGCAATGAGTTCCCTCCTCCCAGCCACACAGGGACTCTAGGATATGGCATAGAAGTGTGCTGCCAGACCCTAAATGGAGCTGGGAACCAATCTGAGCTCTAACCACCTAAGGCCAATCAATCTCTGAGTCTATACCCCAAGGGCAGAGCTTGGTAGCTATCCCCAAGACTGAGAAAGATTACCTACTGGCTTCATTTGCCCCAAGGGCTGGTTCTGTCATGGCATGCACTAGTATGGAGCAAGTTATGGCAAATTCTGCGCTTTTGAGTTCAGCAGGGGAGGGAGCATTAAGAGGAATACCTGGCAATGGGCAATAGGCGGTGCTGCCATTCCAGCAGTGCTGCCACAGCAGCCAGGGGACCTTTCCCCCATCCAGATCCCCATAGAGAGTTCACAACTGGAGGTTGGAACGCAGTCAGCAGTCATGGGAAAAACTTTGCAGCAGAAGGACACTGAGTTCTGAGCACTGCCTAGCAGGAGAGGCAGAGCTGGAAAAGGTGAAGAAAAGGCAATTGTGACCGGGCTCTGTGGCTCAGCCGATAATCCCAGCACTTTGGGAGGCTGAGGCGAGTGGATTTCCTGAGCCTGCAGGTTCGAGACAAGCCCAGGCAACTTGGTGAGACCTCATCTCTAAAATAAATAAATAAATAAATAAAAATTAGCTGGGCGTGGTAGTACATGCCTGTAGTTCCGGCTACTTGGAAGGCTGAAGTGAGAGGATCGCCAGAGCCCAACAGGTCAATGCTGGGGTGGCCATGAGCATGCCACTGCCCTCCAGCCTGGGTGACAGAGTGAGATTTCAACTCAAAAGAAAAAAGAAAAAGAAAAAAAAGAAAGGCACTTGCATCCTGGTAGCCTCTCTCTCTCAGTGGGAACTCTTTTTTTATGGCAGAAAAGTCTCTAGGACAGCTAGATTCAGAAGAGTAGCAGAACCCACAGTGGTTTGGGCCCTCACATAATACTGCCCCCGGGGGAAGGAAGAGTTCACAACAGGGGAGCATCCTGTGGGATAAAAATAAAATAATAAATCCCACAAAATGTTACCCCAATAGTGGTAAACATATCTAACTAAAAAACAAAACAAGGCACAAACAATAATAATGAAAATAGAGGAGTTGGTCCTTACAGATGAGGGAGAACCAGCAAAAAAACACTGGCAGTCCCCAAAGTCTTAATGAGGCATCACCCACAAAAGGTCCTCCCAGGCCCCAAGCAATGGAACCCTTTCAAAATGACCTGACCCTGATGATTGACATAGAATTTAGATTATTAATGGCAAAAATAGTCAAGGAAACCACAAGAAGATGGAAACAAAGATCACCCAGGCAACAAAAGCAGTGTAGGAAAGAAAAGATGAACTGGACAATATAAGAAAGTTCTATTCTGAAATTCTGAAAATGAAGAATTCTTTCCTGGAATGGAATGACAAGCATAATGACAGGCCTAGGCAGGAGAACTGACCAAGAAGAGGAAAGAATCTCAGAGCTTGAGGATAAAAATTTTAACTAAACCAGTCTGACAAAAACAAGAAAAAAGGGCTCAAGAAAATGAGCAAAGTCTATGAGAGGTTTGAGATTATATAAAGAAACCAATTCTGTGGTTGATTGGCATTTTAAGACAGAAGAGAAAACTGAGAACAACTTGGAACAAGCCTTCCAATAGATCATCTAAGAAAATTTCCCCTATCTTGCTAGAGAGGTGACCAGACAAATGCAAGAAAACTAAAGAACCCCTGAAAGGTATTACATGAGAAAACCATTCCCAAGACACATAGTAATTAATCTCCACAAGGTAAAAATTAAAGAAAAAACCCTAAGGGCAGCTAGAGAGAAGGGACAGACCCCTACCAGGGAAGACCCATCAGAATTGCAGCAGATCTCTCAGCAGAAACCCTACAGCCCTACAAACCAGAAGGGACTGGGGCCTCATCTTTAACATTGATAAAGAAAAGCAATTCGAGTTAAGAATTTCCTACCTTGCCAAGCTAAACTTCATCAATGAAGGACAATTTAAATCCTTCCCAGACATCCAATCCCTATAAGAATATGCCACCTCCAGACCAGAACTTCAGGAAATGCTTAGGAAAGTTCTAAGCACAGAAACAAAAGAATGGCTCCACCCATCTCAAAAGCATGGAGTTAAGTGACCATACAGATCAACCACAAAACCTAAAAAAGGAATAAAATAAAAAAACAAAGCAACCTCTTATGATAGGGATAAATTCTTACATATTAATAATTATCTTGAATGTGACTGAAGTGAATGCACCACTCAAAAGGCACAGAGTAGAAAACTGGATTAAAAAACACAATCCAACACTCTGCTGCCTCCAGGAAATCCATCTCACTGCAAAGGACACAGGCTCAAAGTACAGGGCTAGAGAAAGATAGTCCAGGAAAGTGGAAAATAAAAAAGAGTAGGGGTGGCTATTCTTAAATCAGTCAATATAGACTTCAGAACAATAAAAGTGTGAAAGGACACTACATAACGATAAAAGACTCAATTCACCAGCAAGAAAATCATCTTAAATATATGTACACCCAACACAGTAGTACCCATATTTACAAAACAATAGCTACTTAAACAAAGATATAGATAGCCATACAGTTATAGTTGGAGTCTTTAATACCCTGCTAACAGCCCTAGACAGACCATTGAGAAAAAAAACAAAGAAATCCAGAACCTTAACACAATGCTCAACCAATTGGACCTAAGAGACATCTACATAATACTTCATCTAACAACCAGAGTTATACCTTCCCTC
The DNA here is from genome assembly GCF_000164805.1 of Carlito syrichta. Lineage (NCBI taxonomy): Eukaryota > Metazoa > Chordata > Mammalia > Primates > Tarsiidae > Carlito > Carlito syrichta. The sequence goes on along the minus strand of NW_007253746.1, from coordinate 427,311 downwards.
ATCAGCACATGGAACACACTCCAAGACTGATCACATCCTCAGGCATAAGTCAAGCATGAACAAATTTCAAAAGGTTGAAATAATATCACCATCTTCTCAGATCACAGAAGAATAAAAATAAATATCATCACCAACAGAAAAAGCTTTTATTCAATAGAACCCAGCATATTTTCTTGATTAAAAACCTTTGAACACCTAGGCACTCAAGGAACATTTCTCAAAACAATAATAGCTATCCATGGTAAACCTGTTGCCAATATCATGCTTAATGGGCAGAAGCTGGAAGCATTCTCCCTAAGAACTGGAATAAGACAAGCATGCCCACTCTTACCCTACCTATTCAATATATTACTGTAAGTCCTAGCCAGAGCAGTCAGGCAGGAGAAAGGAATCCAATCAGGAAAAGAGGAAGTTAAGTTATCTCTCTTTGCAGATGATATGATTCTATACCTAGAAAACCCTAGAGTCTGCCCAAAACCTCCTCACACTTTGGTAAACGAGTTTGGTAAAGTCTCAGGATACAAAATCAGTATACAAAAGACAGTTGCATTTCTTTTTTTTCTTTTTTTGATTTGGAGTCTCACTCTTGTCGTCAAGGCTGGAGTGCAGTGTCATGCTCACACCACTGCAGCTGCGACCTGCTGGGCTTAGGCGATCCTTCCACCTCAGCCTTCCAAGTAGCTGGAGTTACAGATGCATGCCACCATGCCCAGCAAGTTTTTTTGTGATTTTTTGTAGAGGTAAGGTCTCACCAAATTGCCCAGACTGGTCTCAAACCCCCAGGCTCAGGAAATCCTCTCACCTTGGCCTTCCAAAGTGCTGAGATTACAGACTGAGCCACCACATCCAGCACAGTTGCATTTCTATACACCAAAAACAAGTAGAGGGAGAACCAAATAAAAAAACAATTCCGTGGTTACTTTCACCCATGCCAACTCTGGCATGTCTCCATTACTTTTCTCCCTTCTTTCTCTAATAAACTGTGTTTGAAACTTTAAAAAAATACATAATTCCATTCACAATAGCCACACAAAAAAATTAATTAAATAAAATACCTTGGCATCCACCTAATCAAAGAAGTGAAAGACCTTTACAATGAAAACTACAAAACACTGCCCAAAGAAATCAAGGAGGACACAAACAACTGGAAAAACATACTCTGCTCATGAATTGAAATAATCAATATTGTTAAGATGTCCATCCTGCCCAAGGCAGTCTACAGATTCAATGCAATCCCAATCAAATTGCCAATATCATTTTTTGCAAACCTAGGAAAGACAATGTTAAAATGCATATGGAAACAAAAAAGAGCCCAAATAGCTAAAGCAAGCCTCAGCAAAAGGAACAAAGCTGGAGGCATTACACTTCCAGACTTTAAACCTTATTACAAGTCTACAGTAACCAAAACAGCATGGTACTGATTCAGAAATAGACACATAGACCGATGGAACAGGACAGAAAATCCAGAAATAAAACCATCATCCTTCAAACAACTTATCTTTGACAAAGCAATCAAAAACAAACATTGGGGAAAGGAAACAATATTTAGCAAATGGTGCTGGGAAAACTGGCTGGCCACATGCAGAAGAAGAAAACTGGACCCTACTTATCACCATATACAAAAAATAACTAAAAATGGATCAAGGTCTTAAGTGTACAAACTCAAACTATAAGAATCATAGAAGAAACCTTATGGAACACCCTCCTGGAAATCAGAATAGGCAATGAATTCATGGCTAAGTCCTCAAAAGCAAATGCAGCAAAAGCTAAGATTGACAGGTGGGATCTTATCAAATTGAAAAGCTTTTGCACAGCAAAAGAAACCACCAAGAGAGTAAAGAGATCAATCCATGGAATAGGAAAAAAATATTTGCAAGCTATGCATCTGACAAAGGCCTAACATCCAGGATCAACAAGGAACTCAAATGAATTGACAGAAAAAACAAAAACAAAAAAACTCCATTAAAAAGTGGGCAAAGGACATGAACAGACACTTTCCAAAAGAAGACATTCAAGTAGTCAACAAACATATGAAAAAATGCTCAGTCTCACTAATCATCAGAGAAATGCAAATCAAAATACCATGGAGATACCACCTAACATTGACAAAGATGACTATCATTAAAAAGTCAAGGCTGGGCCGGGCTCGGTGGTTCAGCCTGTAATCTCAGCACTTTGGGAGGTTGAGGTGAGTGGATTGCCTGAGTCCGTGGGCTTGAGACCCGCCTGGGCAACTTGGCGAGACCTCGTCTCTACAATAAATCAAAAATTAGCCAGGTGTGGTAGCGTGCACCTGTAGTTCCAGCT